>NW_025842141.1:172441-416170 GCF_002878395.1 Capsicum annuum
GTAGCGTTAGGAGAAAATTGACTGAAGCATGCCAGGTTGGTTGGGAATCGTCCTAGTATGGTTCGTTTAATTATTCGAGTCCATTTGGGTGGTCAAACGGGCAAAATGGTGTGAATGGGGCATTTTCAGGCCAAATTGGTGTGCTATAGCCCACGGTTTTGTGGGTGGGCCCAAGGTTTGGGGGTCTCATTAGGCATAAATCAACTGGGGCATGCCATGGACGTTGAGGATAGTCCCAATATGATCCATTTATTTATTCGAGGCCATTTGGGTGGTCAAACAAGCGAAACGGCTCGAATGAGGCATTTTTGGGCTAAATCGGTGTGCTATATCCCATGATTTTAGGGGTGGGCCTGGAGGAGTCATTTTGGGCATTTTGGGGCGAGGATGGGGCATTTTGGGCCAAATTAGTATGTCGCGGGCCAAAAATTAAACGGGGGTGGGCCCAGGGTCTGAGCGTGCTGTGGGCAAAAAATCAATTAGGGCGCGCCAGGGAGGTTGGGGATCATCCCAGTGTGATCCGTTAAGTTATTCGAGGCTATTTGGGTGGTCAAAAAGGCAAAACGGCAGAAACGAGGAATTTTTAGGCCAAATTGGTCTGCTATAGCCTACGGTTTAGGGGGTGGGCTCAGGGTTCCGGGGGTATCGTGGGCCAAAAATTGATCAATGCGTGCCAGAGAGGTTAGGGATCGTCTTAGTGTATTTTGTTTATTTATTCAAGGCTATTTGCGTTGTTAAACGGGCGAAATGGCATGAACGGGTCATTTTTGGGTAAAATTGGTGTGCTATAGCCCACAGTTTCGGGGGTGAGCCCGGGGTCCGGGGATGTCGTGCTCCAAAAATTTATCGAAGTGTGTCAGGGAGGTTAAAGATCATCCCAATGTGGTCTGTTTATTTATTTGAGGCCATTTGGGTGGTCAAATGGGTAAAACAATATGAACGAGGCATTTTAGGGATAAATCGATGTGCTATAGCTCATGATTTCAGGGGTGGGCTCGGGGTCCGGGGATGATGTGGTCCAAAAATTGATCGGGGCATTTCCTGGAGGTTGGGTATCATCGTAGTGTGGTTTGTTGTTTTATTCGAGGCTATTTGGGGGTTCAAAAAAAGAAATGGCACAAATAGGGCATTTTCAGAATAAATCGGTGTGCTATAGCCCACAATTTTGGGGGTGGACCGTGGGTCTAGGGTTTTGTAGGCTGAAAATCGATCGAGGTGTGCCAGGGAAGTTGGGGATCATCCCAGTGTGGTCCATTTATTTATTTGAGGCCATTTGGGTGGTCAAACAGGTGAAATAGTGTGAACAGGGCATTTTTCGGGCCAAATTGGTGTGCTATAGCCCACGATTTTGGGGGTGGGACCAAGGTCCCGGGGTGCCGTGGTCCAAAAATTAAATGGGGTGTGCCAGGGAGGTTGGGGATTGTCCCAGTGTGATCCATTTATTTATTCGAGGCTATTTAGTTGGTCAAACGGGAGAAATGGCATGAATGGGGCATTTTTTGGTCAAATAGGTGTGCTATAGACAACAATTTTGGTGGTGGGCTTGGGGTTTAGTGGTGTAGTCGGCTAAAAATCGACCGGGGCATGCCAGGGAGGTTGGGGATCATCCTATTGTGGTTCGTTTATTTATTCGAGGTCATTTGGGTGGTCAAACGAGCGAAACGACATGAACGGGACATTTTTAGGCCATATTAGTGTGCCATAGTCCATGGTTTTGGGGGTGGGTCCAGGGATACCATGGGCAAAAATTCAATTAAGGCGCGCTAGAGAGGTTAGGGATCATCTTAGTGTGATCTGTTTATTCTTTCGAGGCCATTTGGGTGGTCAAACAGGCGAAACGGGGCGAACGGGGCATTTTTAGGCCAAATCGATGTGCTATAGCCCATGGTTTTGGGGGTAGGCCTAGGTTATGTGGGTGCCGCGGGCCGAAAATCAAATGGAGCATGCCTGGGAGGTTGAGATCTTCCCAGTGTGATCTGTTAAGTTATTCGAGGCCATTTGGGTGGTCAAAAAGGCAAAACGGTGGAAACGAGGAATTTTTGGGCTAATTCGGTGTGCTATTTGCCCATGGTTTTGAGGGTGGGCCCAGGGTTTGAGGGTGTCGTGGGTCGAAAATTGACCAGAGCGTGCCAGAGAGGTTGGGGATTGTCCCACTGTGGTCCGTTTATTTTATTCGAGGCCATTTGGGTTGTTAAACGGGCGAAACAGCATGAACGGGTCATTTTCAGGCAAAATCGGTGAATAGCCCACGGTTTCGGGGGTGGGCCTGGGGTCCGGGGTGTTGTGGTCCAAATATTTACCAGGGCATGCCAGGGAGGTTGGGGATCATCCCAATGTGGTTCGTTTATTTATTCAAGGCCATTTGGGTAGTGAAACAGGCGAAACAATGCAAACGGAGCAATTTTGGGATAAATCGGTGTGCTATAGCTCACGATTTCTGGTGTGGGCCCAGGGTCCGAGGGTTCTGTGGTCCAAATATCGATCGGGGCATTTGCGGGCGGTTGGGTATCATCTTAATGTGGTCCATTTTTATATTCGAGGCTATTTAGGGGTTCAAAAGAATGAAATGGCATGAATAGGGCATTTTCGAAACAAATTGGTGTGCTATAGCCTACGGTTTCGAGAGTGGACCAGGGTTTTAGGGGTTTCATGGGCTGAAAATCGACCGACGCATGCCAGGGAGGTTGAGGATCATCCCAGTATGGTCCATTTATTTATTCGAGGCCATTTGGGTGGTCAAACGGGCGAAACGGCTCAAACAGGGCATTTTCGGGCCAAATTGGTGTGCTATAGCCCACGATTTTGGGGGTGGGCTGATAACGCTCAAACTACACTCTTGAATAGGTGTAAGCGATCGTTTTCAATATAAAACCCAACTAGGTTGGGGTCGAATCCCACAGGAAATATGGTGTGAACTCAAGTCGTTTGCGATTTAATTTACTTATAGTTTAACATTTCCTGAAATGGGGGTTTAAGTTTTACAAATGATTGTTTGTCACTTTAATTTCGATGTTTGCAACCAAGATTTTATGAAATAACCAGAATTATGTTCACTAGGGCTTATGGTACATGACAGATGCTAAAAGTGACTCAAGATTCTCACGGTGGTTAGGATAACAAGCTATCTTTATCAATGATATGCTCAAATGTCTCTCGACCTATTTAACCGTTTAATTTCCTAATCCTCTCGGACCTAGGGAATTTCTGTTCACTGTCCAAATTTTACCTCAGGTTAACCAACCTTGTTACAACGCTGATTATTAAATGAAGTATTTTCGAGTCCTTGTTGATAATTCACTTACTGCTGTATATGATTTCTTTCTCAAGCAAATCAAAGTAGGGGTGTACTGTTTGCAACCAACAGACGTTAATAAAAATCTCAGAATTATCAAGAATTCCTAACGCCTATTAAAGCTTGAGTATTTAGCACGTCATCACGACCTAACCCTAGATCCCATAATTCAGGTTAACAGAGTTTAGCCACTCATGATGCAATGAACGAAACACATAATTGAATTCATAATTGAGAATATTAACTTACAGAGATGTATAATAATTAGTGAATCGTAGATTAGATCACAAAGGAAAACCCCCAAAATAGTTGTATTGTTTGAATCCAAAAAGATAGAGAAAGAAATATCGAAAAATATTCTCCAAGACTCAAAGTATCCAACTCTCTTTAGAATATGATGATGATGAATGAATGCCTTAGAAAACCCTAAAAAAAGATTTAAATAGTTCAACCTAAATAAGGAAATAAAATTAAAGTTACAACTTTTTCTCGGAATAGACGACGACATTCCTGACAGCTTATCAGGAGTTTGACGGCTAATCATGGATGTCGTTAGTTCCTCTGCACTTTTGGCTTCTGCTGTCTAATCCTGACAACGAAGATAATGACGTATCAAGAGTTTGATAGCTTGTCGCCAATGTCATCAAAACTTTAACTTAGCTTCCAAGTTCTGCCTAAGTCTGACGGTGCTCCTGACGCCTTATAACCATCATGATGCTTTATTACAAAATATCGTCACAATTTCTCTTCAACTCCTATTCTTTGGTTAACGACGACGACATTTATGATGGCGTATCACACTTTTAACGTCATATCACTAAATATCGTCAAAGGCTTCAATTCATGCTTAAGTATGACGACATTTATAATAGCCTATCACAGGGCTGCCGACTTATCACAGATGTCGTCAGCCACACTTCTCTTTAGATTCCTCCAGATTTCAACTTCTTTGCTTCCATTCTTGTTGGTTCTCTATCCCATAAGCTTAAACAGTAAAATCAGACATAAACAAATAAAAAACGATAAAAGTTACTTCAGACTTCGCAATTATTCTTGGTTAAAGGTCTTAAATATGTTAGCAATTTCTCACACAACATGGGCCCAGGGTCCTAGGGTGCCGTGGTTGAAAAATCAAATGGGGCATGCCAGCGAGGTTGGGGATCGTCCTAGTATGATCCGTTTATTTATTCGAGCCTTTTTAGCTAGTCAAATGGGTGAAACGGCGCGAACGGGGCATTTTTGGGCCAAATCGATGTGCTATAGCTAATGATTTTGGGGGTGGGCTGGGGTTCGGTGGTTTCGTAGGCCAAAAATTGATCGGGACATACCAGGGAGGTTGGGAATCATCCTAGTGTTGTTTGTTTATTTATTCGAGGCTATTTGGGTAGTCAAACAAGCAAAACGACATGAATGGGGAATTTTTGGGCTATATTAGTGTGCCATAGCCCACGGTTATGGGGGTGGGCCCGGGATCCGGGGATGCCATGGGTCAAAAACTGACTGGGGTACGCCAGAGAAGTTGAGGATCATCCCAGTGTGGTCTGTTTATCTTTTCGAGGCCATTTGGGTGGTCAAACGTACAAAATAGCGTGAACGGGGCATTTTTGGGCTAAATCGGTGTGCTATAGCCCACAGTTTTAGGGGTGGGCTCAGGGTTTGGGGGTACCGTGGTTCGAAAATTGACTGAAGCTTGCCAAGTAGGTTGGGGATCATCCTAGTATGGCCCGTTTATTTATTCAAGTCCATTTGGGTAGTCAAATAGGCGAAATATTGCGAACGGGGCATTTTTGGGCCAGATCGGTGTGCTATAGCCCACGGTTTCATGGGTGGGCCTGGGGTTTAGGGATGTCGTTGGACAAAAATTGACTGGGGCGTGTCAAGGGGTTGAGGATCATCCCAGTGTGGTCCATTTATTTATTCGAGGCTATTTGAGTATTCAAACGAGCGAAATGGCTTGAACAAGGTATTTTGGGGCTAAATCGGTATGCTATATCTCACGGTTTCAGGGTGGTCCCAGAGGAGTCGTGGGTCGAAAATCAACCGAGGCATACCAGAAGGGTTGAGGATCATCCCAGTATGGTCCGTTTATTTATTCGTGGCTATTTTGGTGGTCAAATGGGCAAGACAGTGCGAACGGGGAATTTTTGAGCCAAATCATTGTGCTATATCCCATGGTTTTGGGGATGGGCCTGGTGTACGGGGGTGTCGTGGGCTTAAAATTAACCAAGGAGTGCCAGGGAGGTTGGGGATTATCCAAGTGTGGTCCGTTTATTTATTTGAGGCCATTTGGGTGGTCAAACGGGCGAAACGGCCCGAAAAGGGCATTTTCGAGCCAAATTGATGTGCTATAGCCTGTGATTTCGGGGGTGGCCCAGGCTTCGAGGGTTTTGGGCACCGAAATTGAGCGGGGCATGCCAGGGAGTTTCGGGATCGTCCCACTCCCAGTGTGGTCTATTTATTTATTCGAGGCCAAATCACTGTGCTATTTCCCATGGTTTTAAGGGTGGGCCAAGGGTTTGGGGGTGCCGCAGGCCGAAAATTGAATGGGGCATGCCAGGGAGGTTGGGGCTCGTCCCAGTGTGATCCATTAAATTATTCAAGGCCATTGTGTGGTAAAAATGCAAAACGGTGGAAACAAGGAATTATATCAGTGTGATATAGCCCACAGTTTGTGGGGTGGGCCTAGGGTTCGGGGGTATCGTAGGTCAAAAATTGACCAGGGCGTGCTAGAGAGGTTGAGGATCATCCCAGTGTTGTTTGTTTATTTATTTAAGGCCATTTGGCTTGTTAAAAGGGCAAAACGGCGTGAACGGTTCATTTTGGGGCAAAATCGATGTGCTATAGACCACGATTTTGGGGGTGGACCCGGGGTTCGGGGGTTTTGTGGTCCAAACATTTATCGGGGCATGCCAGTGAGGTTGGGGATCATCCAAGTGTGGTCCATTTATTTATTTGAGGCCATTTGGATGGCCAAACATGTGAAACAGTGCGAACCGGGCATTTTTGGGCTAAATTGGTGTGCTATATCCCATGATTTTGGGGGTGGACCTAGGGTTTGGGGGTGCCGTGGTCCAAAAATTGAATAGGGCATGCCAGGGAGGTTGGGGATCATCCCAATATGATCCGTTTATTTATTCGAAGCTCTTTAGATGGTCAA
The DNA here is from genome assembly GCF_002878395.1 of Capsicum annuum. Classification (NCBI taxonomy): domain Eukaryota; kingdom Viridiplantae; phylum Streptophyta; class Magnoliopsida; order Solanales; family Solanaceae; genus Capsicum; species Capsicum annuum. Next base: position 178,891 of record NW_025842141.1, read on the forward strand.
ACGAGCGAAACGGCGCGAACGGGGAATTTTCGAGCCAAATCGGTGTGCTATAGTAAATGATTTTGGGGGTGGGCTTGGTGTTCGGTGGTGTCATGGGCTGAAAATTGACTGGGGCATGCTAGGGTGGTTGGGGATCATTCTAGTGTGGTTCATATATTTATTTGACGCTATTTGGGTGATCAAACGAGCGAAACAGCGCGAACCGGGCATTTTCAAGCAAAATCAGTGTGCTATAGCCTACGATTTTAAGGGTGGGCTTGGGGTCCGGGGATGCCATGGGCCAAAAATTAACCCGGGCATATCATGGAGGTTGGGGATCATTCATGTGTGGACCATTTATTTTTTCAAGGCCATTTGGGTGGTTAAACGAGTGAAACGGCGTGAATGGGGAATTTTCTAGCTAAATCGGTGCGCTATAGCATACGATTTTAGGGGTGGGCTGAGGGTACGAGGGTGCTGTGGGCTAAAAATTGATTGGGGCGTGCAGAGAGGTTGGGGATCATCCTAGTGTGGTCAGTTTATTTATTCGAGGCCATTTAGATGGTCAAACGAGCAAAATGATGCAAACGGGGCATTTTTGGGCCAAATCGGTGTGTTATAGCTCGCGATTTCGAGTGTGGTCCAGGGGTCTGGGGGTACCATGGTCCAAAAATTAACCGAGGCATACCAGGCTGATAGGGGATCATCTAGTGTCGTCCATTTATTTATTTGAGTCCATTTGGGTTGTCAAACAAGCGAAATAGCGTGAATGAGGCATTTTTGGGCTAATTCAGTTTGCTATAACCCACGATTTTGGGGGTGGGCCTGGGGTTCGAGGGTGTCGTGGGCTGAGCATTAGCCGGGGCATGCTAGGAGGTTGGGGATCATACCAGTGTGATCCGTTTATTTATTCCAGGCTATTTGGGTGATCAAACAGGCAAAACAACGCAATCCGGGCATTTTCGAGCAAAATCAATGTGCTATTACATATGGTTTTGGGGGTGGGCCTGGGATACGGGGGTGCCGTGGGCTATAAAATAACCAAGGCATGCCAGAGAGGTTGGGGATCATCCCATTATGGTCCATTTATTTATTTGAGACTATTGGGGTAGTCAAACAGGCGAAGGGATCGTCCCAGTGTGGTTCATTTATTATTCGAGGCTGTTTGGGTGGTCAAATAGGAGAAACGGTGCAAACGGGGCATGTTCGGACGAAATTGGTGAGCTATAGCCCACAGTTTTGGGGGTGAGCCCAGGGTCCGGGGGTGCCGTGCGCAAAATTTTAACCAAGGTGTACCAGGGAGGTTGAGAATCATCTCAGTGTGGTTCGTTTATTTATTCGAGGCCATTTGGGTGGTTAAACGAGTGAAACGACATGAACGAAATGATTTTGGGATAAATCGGTGTGCTATAGCCCATGGTTTTAGGAGTGGGCCCGAGGTCTGGGGGTGCCGTCAGCCAAAAATCAACTGGGGCATTTCAGGGAGGTTGGGGATCGTCCCAATGTGGTCCATTTTTTAATTTGAGGCCATTTGGGTGGTTAAAAGGGTGAAACGGCGTGAATGGGGTATTTTTGGGCTAATCGGTGTGCTGTTTCCTATGGTTTTGAGGGTGGGCCCGAGGTTCGAGGGTGCTGTGGCTTAAAAATCGATCGGTACGAGCCAGGGAGGTTGGGGATCATCCTAGTGTGGTTCGTTTATTAATTTGAGGCCATAAAGATGGTCAAACGGGAGAAATGGCATGAATAAGGCATTTTTGAGCCAAATTGACCGAGGTATGACAGGGAGGTTTGGGATCATCCTAGTGTAGTCCATTTATTTATTCGAGGCCATTTGTGTGGTCAAACGAGCGTAATGATGCGAATGGGGTATTTTTTGGCCAAATTGGTGTGCTATAGCCCACGATTTTTGGGGTGGGCCTGGGGTCCGGTGAATTCGTGGGCCAAAAATCAACCAGGGCATGCAAGGGAGGTTGGGGATCATCCCAGTACAGTCCGATTATTTATTCGAGGCCATTTAGGTTGTCAAACGGGCAAAACGGCGCGAACATGGCATTTTTGGGCCAAACCTGTATGTTATATCCCAAGGTTTTGGGGGTGGGCCCAGGGTCCGGGGGTGCCTTAGGTCAAAAATCCATCGGGGCATTCCAGGGAGGTTGGTGATCATCCCAATATGGTCCATTTATTCATTCGAGGCCATTTAGGTGGTCAAACGAATAAAATAGCATGAATGGGACATTTTTGTGCTAAATTGATGTGCTATGGCCCACAGTTTTAGGGGTGGGCTCGGGGTTTGAGGGTGCAGTAGTGATACAGGACTAATGGCCACCTTATCTTCTAATGACATCTTTAGAGGCCAACACATAGAGGCGCCCAAGACTTGGTTACCTCGAGGATACGAGAAATGTATGGAGGACCCATTTTGAGCAGGCCATTACACAAACCCGTGTGTGCAAGGTTGAGTGGGGGCTTACTTCTGATGCCAATTTGAGACTACAAGTTTTGAAGTGTGACCCCATGGTTTTGGAGCATTGAAGAAGCACCCTTTATTTAGGGTATTTTGGGGTTTGCACATGTTAAAGAAACAACCCATGACCTCCCCTTTCATTAAGGGTATTTTGGTCCATTATACTATGTAATAAGCTAGGCTATATATAGTCTCTTATTAGGTCTTTTTTCTTTAGTTTTTGAATGATGAATGTATGAAACACTTGAAAATTCTCTCTCTTGAGAGTAGACCACTTTAGTGTAGTCTTAGTTAGGGCTTGGGAAAGCCATACTTAGTATAGGGCTTGGAAAAACCAATATTGACCTTTTCTTGAAAACGGTGGATCTTGAGGTGAGTTGGTTTCCTTAGCGGTCATCATAAGAGTGTGGTTTTGATTATTACATTCATTAGCGTTAGTGTTGAAATACCCTTGGTTCTTAATCTTGTAATAATCTTGGTCTCACTATCTATCTTTTCATTATTTTGCAAATCCGTGTGTTTTTGTGTTTGTCATCTTGTATCCCTTTGTGTTGCTTGTTCTTCTCACGTTTTGTGGACTATTTTGGCATCTTGGTGGGCTGTTTTTGTATCATTTGGTATCAAATCCATCATTGATTTCCTTCCCATGAGATCAATCTTGGGCTTGCTATCTTGAAAAATCACAAAAATAGTGTTGGAAAAACTGAAAAACGCAAAAAAAAAGTAATCTGTCCCATTTTTGTGTTTGGGTCGAGATCTAAAGCTTGATTTTCTTGTGTTTTTTATGTGTTTTGTTGTTTTTAGTGTTAGTCCCTTCTTCACTAACACTAATAGAGTCTACATCTAATATTTGGGCTAAATCTAAGTGGTTCTTGAATGTTGGAAGGTTGTTGATATTGTTGTTGAAGATTGGTGGCTGGAAAAATATTTTGTTGATGTTGTTGTTGAAGATTGGTGGCTGGAAAAATATTTTGTTGATGTTTTTGTTGAAGATTGGAGATTGAATATGTGTTGTTGATGTTTGGGAGGTCAACGTTAACCTTAGAATTCCAAGATTCAAAGTTGTGTTCTTGGTGTTCTTCAACATCTTCATATCTTGCTGATGAGAAAGTGGTTTGTTTGATCTAAAATCAAAGAAGAAAGAAGGTGTGGTCTTTTTTGTCTTGAAATAAATTCCAAGACTATTATAAAAGAAGAAAGGGGGCCAAAAGACTTTCAAAAGGTCTTATTACCAAAAGAGAGAAAGGGATCTTCCCAAGACCTACAAAAGAGAAAAGGGAGACAAAGGCTTCAAAAGGTGTTTTGCCAAAAGAGTGAAAGAGAAGTCAAGCCTTTTTTTTTTAACATTGAAAAGCGTCTAAGTTTTGTTCTTTCCCCCCCAAAACCGAAAATACACTCTTTCAATTGAACATTGATCAATACAAATTAAAAACAAGAAAAAAAATTCCTCAAAACTTTCGACAATTTTCAACAACCAATGAGAGGCGGCCACGTCATCACCGAAAGTGCTTAAGCTCAAAAATTTTAGATTCTTAGTTTCATTTTATTGTTTCATTAGTTTCATGTCTTGATTCTAGAATCAATTAACAACTAGTAATCACCTACTTATTTGTAGATTAATTATTGAATCTGTTTCTTTCGTGTCTTCATTATTTGTGTGTTTTTATCGTTTTTAACTCGTAGTAACTTCTTTGTTTCAAGTTCGTAAGTAAATTTTTTTTTTTGTGTCTTGAGTCTATCAAATAAGAATCATTTCCAGCCGCCATGTATAATTGATATCCTATTGACTACCGGAGTATAAACAACTTTCAATATTCGCCGCTTCAATTGTGAGAATCACAAAAGTGGGTGTATACGAGCCTTGGTGAGGAGCCTTTACTACTAATCTTATTTGTTCATTGTTTAGGTACAAAGGTGATATAAGGGGAACATGTCTTCGATAGACGAGGATTATTGTGACTACAACATGGGAGACTATGATTGTAGTGAGGAGTTTTATGGCTATGAAGTTGAGGGAGATAGCGGAGGCTATGAAAATAGCCATGATCAAAACTTGGGCAGATGTGAGAGTTACGGTTTTGAGGGAGAAAATGAGGTGAATGAAGTGCATAGTGCTTATGGTGAACTTGGAGATAATGTAGGACCTCGTGATGGATCTTATGATGACATTGAGGCATGTGAGGAGTCTTACACTTCTCACTCCGAACCTAGATTTGGTGTTAGGAATAACCCCTTCATTCATAAAGCTTATGAGAGCTATGATGAGAGTTTATGTGAGGAGTATGAAGATTCATGTCCTCCACCTTGTAGTACTTCTTATCAAGGTCGATATAGTGTGAATGGTTATACTATCTCTAGTGGAGGTTGTCCAACGAGAAGAAAAGGGTATGCATCTCCAAAACCGAGAGGTACTCGTATGCCTTACAATATTGATCCAAGAAGGAGTGTACACTCCGGAAAGGTGAACATTTGTGGGATACCGGGCTGCCTTGTTGTGTTAAATGATAGGTACTATAGAAACTACATCCTTCCATCCATGGTTGACTACTAGGGGTTGTTTTGCGAGCCTTTACTTGTTCCATACTTCTTGGATGGGTTTAAGGTTACCGAGAGGGTCAAAGTTGTCTTGTGCCAATTTGAATACCACGAGGAGGTGTGGTGCGATATTCTTCCATTGACATATGGTTATGTATGCTTAGGTGCCAATTGGTTTGCACAACATAGTGTTCCAAATGTGCAAAATTGGCCTAATGTTGTTAGAGACCGGTGGGGAAATCACCTCATGACATACATGCTACCCGAGCTGCAAAAAGAAGTGAATACTTACTCCAATCCACATGCTTATGAGAGATAAAAGATTGAGAGGAGTAAGGGTGTGCAAGGTGGTAATCCGAGAGTGGAAAAAGGAGAGGTTGTTTGGAGTGAAGTGAGGGGTTTGCCACCAAACCGAGTTAACATTATTTGTCCTTCTATTTCTAAGGACATTTGTGTAGGTACCGACATGGAAAGTGAAGGAGAGCAATGCCGAAGTGAAGTTGCTGCCCAAGCTTATGGAGGACCTTTACAATACAACAAAGGAGAGTCGACTCAAGAACTTCAAGGTAAAATAGCTAATTCTTACACTTTTTTTTGTACGTGAATGATAATTGTGTGGCTAGTAGCCCATTGAGTGTGACTAGTAGCTTACTTACTTGTGAGTCTAATGATTCTTTGCCTTTTGTTGATGATGTACATGTTGTGAGTGTGGATACACTAGTTGATCCTATTGAAGACCAAATTGACTCTTCTTGTAAGATCAATTTATGTCTACCTAGTGTTGAAGCCTATATGTTGAACGGAAGTACATCGTCTTGTGTAATTGGTGTTGACCAACCTATTTGTGAAAATTGTCCACCACTTGAGTATTGTGTGATGTGATTAATCAAACTCAAGTGAGTGAAGTATTTGAAAAAGTTAGTCAACAAAAGGGGAGTGAACCCGAGAGCTATTCTTGGGACAATCTTGTGCTTGAAACCGCTTTGAAACTTGATATTGATCTCTTAGAGAGTGAGGAACTTGCTTGTTACAAATCTGTCCATGGGTTGGATCATGCAGTCATTAGGTATAATGTCTTGTTTGAAAATGATATAAACACTCCTAATGATCCTAGTGGTGAAAAAGATGGTATAGCTTACCTTGGAGGCTATAGACTATATGTTAACCCATTATGGTGTGACAACATTTCTCCTAAAGATGAAAATCTCTTCTTGGAATATGAGAGTACTCTTAAGGGTAAGGAATGTGTAGTCTTGGAAGTTACTCCTTCTACTTTGTGTGAATTTATTGTTCAGACTACTCATGGTGATGATTGGGAAACTAGTAGTGAGTACACACATGAGCGCACCTTAGTAGAAGTCGACTTGAGTGATACTTTTCTCTACTCTCTATTTTGTTTCGATGATATGTATGCTATTGTAGAGAGTATGTCATTTAGTTTGGGTGGAGACCACGGGAAAGGGGAGTGTCGTCTAGACCCGTATTTATGGCCACTCTTCCCGTTTGACCCCGGTGCCAAATATGGAAATGGTGATGTTGGTGCACCCAACTTGTTGGTTTGTCTATATGAAAAGCAAAGTGTCACTCTTGGTGAATCCCATAACCAAATCTTTCGTATATCTTTCATTGAGTTTTTAGTATTTTATTCAAAGTATCCTTGGTTATATTCCAAATATGCGCAACCTTGGCATGTTGAGATGATTTGTTGTGCTAACCCTAACCCTCATGCCATGAGGAATTTGTAGTTGTTTGTTCTCTCTTCGATTTTGCAAGGTTTGGATTAGAGGTCGAATACTTTTTTAGAAGGGGAGGATGATACAAGACAAATGGCCATCTTATCTTTTGATGACATCTTTAGAGGCCAACACATAGAGGCTCAAGACTTGGTCACCTCGAGTATACGAGAACATGCATGGAGGACCCATTTTGAGCATGCCATTACACAACCCGTGTGTGGAAGATTGCGTGGGGGCTTACTTTTGATGCCAATTCGAGACTACAAGTTTTGAAGTGTGACCCCATGGTTTTGGAGCATTTAAGAAGCACCCTTTATTAAGGGTATTTTGGGGTTTGCACATGTTAAAGAAACAACCCATGACCTCCCCTTTTATTAAGGGTATTTTGGTCCATTATACTATGTAATAAGCTAGGCTATATATAGTTTCTTATTAGGTCTTTTTTCTTTAGTTTTTGAATGATGAATGTATGAAACGCTTGAAAATCCTCTCTCTTGAGAGTAGACCACTTTAGTGTAGTTTAGTTAGGGCTTGGAAAAGCCATACTTAGTATAGGGCTTGGAAAAGCCAATATTAACCTTTGCTTGAAAATGGTGGATCTTGAGGTGGGTTGATTTTCTTGGCGGTCACCGTAAGAGTGTGGTTTTGATTATTACATTCATTAGGGTTAGTTTTGAAATACACTTGGTTCTTAATCGTGTAATAATTTTGGTCTCACTATCTATCTTTTCATTATTTTGCAAATCCGTGTGTTTTTGTGTTTGTCATCTTGTATCCCTTTGTGTTGCTTGTTCTTCTCACATTTTGTTGACTGTTTTGGCATCTTGGTGGGCTATTTTAGTATTAAGTAGGCCGAAAATCCATTGGGGCATGCCAGGGAGGTTGGGGATCGTGCCAGTATGGTCCAATTATTTATTCGTGCTCATTTAGGTGGTAAAATGGGTGAAACAAGGAAAAAGGGTATTTTCGAGATAAATGGGTGTGCTATAGCCCATAATTTTGGGGGTAGGCCATGGGTCAGGGGGTGTCGTGATCTGAAAATCGATCAGAGAATGCCAGGGAGGTTGGGGATCGTCCCTGTATGGCTTGTTTTTTATTCGAAGCCATTTGGGTGGTCAAACAGGTGAAACATCGTGAACGAGGCATTTTTTGGCCAAATCGGTGTGCTATAGCCTACAGTTTTAGGGTGGGCCCAAGGTCCGGGGGTGTCGTGGGCTAAAAATCGACCGGGGCATGCCAGAGAGGTTGAAGGTCCTCCCAGTGTGGTCCATTTATTTATTCAAGGACATTTGGGTGGTCAAACGGGCGAAACGGCACGAACGAGGAGTTTTTGCACCAATTCGGTGTGCTATAGCCCACAGTTTTGGGGGTGCGGTGGGTCAAAAATAGACCGAGTAATGTCGGGGAGGTTGGGGATCATCCCAATGAAGTTCGTTTATTTATTCTAGGCTATTTGGGTAGTCAAATGGGCTAAACATTGCAGATGGGGCATTTTTAGGTCAAATCAATGTGCTATAGCCTACGGTTTTAGGGGTAGGCCCGGGGTCCGGGGGTAACGTAGGCCAAAAATTGATCGGGGTATGCCTGGGAGTTTGGGGATCATTCAAGTATGGTCCATTTATTTATTTGAGGCTATTTGGGTGGACAAACGGGTGAAACGGCGTGAATGAGGCATTTTCTGGGCCAAATTGGTGTGCTATAGCCTACGATTTTGGGTGTGGGCCTCGGGTCCGGGGGTGGCATGGCTAACAATTGAAGGGGCATACCAGGGAGGTTGGGGATTATCCCAGTGTGGACTGTTTATTTATTCGAGGCCATTTGGGTGGTTAAACGGGTGAAACAGCGCGAATAGGGCATTTTCAGGCCAAATCGGTGTGCTATACCCTACGGTTTTGGGGGTGGGCTTGGGGTCCGGGGATGCCGTAAAACAAAAATTGATCGGGGTGTGCCAGGTAAGTTGGGGATCATCCCAATGTGTTCTGTTTATTTATTCAAGGCCATTTGGATGGTCAAACGGGTGAAATGGTGTGAACGGGGTATTTTTGGGCCAAATCGGTGTGCTAGCCCATATTTTTGGGGTTTTTCTTGGGGTTCGAGGGTTTCGTGGGCCAAAAATTGATTGGGGTATGCCAGCAAAGTTGGGGATAGTCCCATTGTAGTCTGTTTACTTATTTGAGGTTATTTGGGTGGTCAAAAGGGTAAAACGGCGCGAACGGGGCATTTTCAGGTGAAATCGATGTACTATAGCATAAGGTTTTGGGTAAGGGTTTGGGGTTTGGGGTCTGGGGGTGTCATAGGCTGAAAATCGATCGGGGAATGCCAGGTAGATTGGGTATCGATCCATTGTGGTCTGTTGTTTTAGTCGAGGATATTAGGGTGGTCAAACGGGCGAAATGGCACGAATGGGGCATTTTCGGGCCAAATCAGTGTGCTATAGCCCACATTTTTGGGGCTGGGCCTAGGGTATGGGGTGTCGTGGGCTGAAAATTGATAGGGGCATGCTAGGGAGGTTGGGGATCGTTACAGTATGGTCTGTTTATTTATTCGAGGCCATTTGTGTGGTCAAACGGGCGAAATGGCGCGAATGGTGTATTTTTAGGCCAAATCTATGTGCTATAGCCTACGGTTTTGGGAGTGGGCCCAGATTTCAGGGGTGCCACGAGCCAAAAATTGATCGAGGCATTCTAGGAAGGTTGGGGATCGTCCAAGTATGGTTCATTTTTATTCGAGGCCATTTGGGTGATCAAATGGGCAAAACAACATGAACAGGACATTTTTGAGCCAATTCGTTGTGCTACAACACACAGTTTCAGGTATGGACCCGGGGTTCAGGGGTGCCATAGAACAAAAATTGATTGGGGTGTGTCAGGGATGTTGGGATCGTGCTAGTATTGTCCGTTTATTGCCAGTAGGGGTGTCAAATGGGCAAAACGGCGCAAATTGGGCATTTTCGGGCTAAATCGGTGTGCTATTGCCCATGATTTTTGGGGTAGGCCCAGGGTCTAGGGGTGTCGTGGGCTGAAAATCGATCGACGAATGCCAGGGAGGTTGGGGATCATTCCAGCATGGTCCGTTTATTTAATTGAGGCCATTTGGGTGGTCAAACGGGCAAAATTATGCGAACGAGGCATTTTTGAGCTAAATCTGTATGCTATAGGCCACAGTTTCTGGAATGGAACCTGGGTCTGGGGGTGCCGTAGGCCGAAAATCAACTGGAGCATGTCTGAGAGATTAGGGATCATCCTAGTGTGGTTTGATTATTTATTGGAGGCCATTTGGGTTTTCAAACAGGCGAAACAGCATGAACGAGGCATTTTTAGGCCAAATCGGTGTGCTATAGCCTATGATTTAGGGGTGGACCCAAGGTTCGGGGGTGTCGGGGGCTAAAAATTATCTAGGGCGTGCTATAGAGGTTTGGGATCATCCTTGTGTGGTCCATTTAATTATGTGAGGCCATTTGGGTGGTCAAATAGGCAAAACAGCCCGAACGAGGCATTTTTGGGTTAAATCGATGTGATATAGCCTACGGTTTTAGGGTGGGCCAGGGTTCGAGGGTACTGTGGGTTGAAAATTGATCGGGAAATACCAGGGAGGTTGGAGATCATCCCAGTATGGTCATTTATTTATTCGAGGATAATTGGGTGGTTAAACGGGTGAAATAGCCTAATTGGGGTATTTTCGAGCTAAATCGGTGTTCTATAGCCCACAGTTTTGGGGGTAGGCCGGGGGTCTGGGGGTGTCATGGATTGAAAATCGATCGTGGCATGCCAAGGAGGTTGGGTATCATCCCAGTATCTTCTATTTATTTATTTGACTCCATTTTGGTGGTCAAACAGGTAAAACAGCGCGAATGGGGCATTTTCGGGTTAAATAATTGTGTTATAGACCACATTTTAGGGGGTGCGCCCAGGGTTTGAGGGTTCCGTAAGGAAAAAATTAATCAAGGCGTGCCAAAGAGGTTGGGGATCATCCCAGTATGGTCAAATTAATTATTCGAGGCCATTTGACAATGGGTGAAACAGCGCAAATGGGACATTTTTAGGATAAATCATTGTGCTATAGCCCACGATTTCGGGGGTTGGCCATGAGTCCGGGGGTGCCATTGGCTGAAAATTGACCGGGGCATCCCAAGGAGGTTGGAGATCATCCCAGTGTGGTTCCTTTACTTATTCGAGGCTATTTGGGTGGTCAAACGGGCAAAACAGCGTGAATGGGGCATTTTCAGGTTAAATCGATGTGCTATAGCCTATGGTTTTGGGGTGGGCCCAGGTTCCGGGGTTGTCGTGGGCTGAAAATTTACCAGGGCATGCCAGGGAGGTTGGGAATCATCCCAGTATGGTCCATTTATTTATTTGAGGATATTTGGGTGGTCAAACGGGAGAAACATCCAGAACGAGGTATTTTTTGGCCAAATTGATGTGCTATAGCTCACGGTTTTGGGGTGGGCTAGGGTCCTAGGGTGTCGTGGGTCAAAAATTGACTGGGGCATTTTGGGTAGATTGGGGATAGTCCCAGTGTGGTCCTTTTATTTATTCTAGGCTATTAGGGTAGTCAAACGGGCGAAACGGGGCAAATAGGGTATTTTCGGGCAAAATTGATGTGCTATAGACTACAGCTTTGGGGGTGGGCCCAGGGTTCGAGGGTAACGTGGGCTGAAAAATGATCAGGGTATGCTTGGAAGTTTGGGGATCGTCCCAGTGTGGATCGTTTATTTATTTGAGGCTATTTGGGTTGTGAAACAAGTAAAACGGTGCGAATGGGGCATTTTAGGGCCAAATCGGTGTGCTATAGCCTACGCTTTAGGGGTGGGCCCAGGGTTCGGGGGTGCCGTGGGCTGAAAATTGATTGCGGCATACCAGGGAAGTTTGGGATCATTCATTGTGGTCCATTTATTTATTCGAGGATATATGGGTGGTCAAACGGGCGAAACAGCCTAAGAGGGGCATTTTCGAGCCAAATTGGTGTGCTATAGCCTATGGTTTTGGGGGTGGGATGGGGGTCCGAGGGTGCCATTTATTGAAAATCTACTGAGGCATGCCAGGGTGGTTGAGGATCGTCCCAGTATGGTCTGTTTATTTATTCTAGTCCATTTGGGAGGTCAAACGGGAGAAACGACGTGAATGAGGCATTTTTGGACCAGATCGATGTGCTATAGCGCATAGTTTTGGGGGTGGCCCTGGGTTCTGGGGGTACCGTGGGCCAAAATTGATCGGGGTATGCCAGGGAGTTTGGGCATCGACTCTGTGTGGTCCGTTTATTTATTTGAGGCTATTTGGTTGGTCAAACGGGCGAAATGGCGCGAATGGGGCATTTTGGTGCCAAATCGGTGTGCTATAGCCCACGGTTTTGGGGTTGGGCCCGGCGTTCGGGGGTGTCGTAGGCCGAACATTGATCGGGGCGTTCCATGTTGGTTGGGGATCATCCCAGTGTAGTCCATTTATTTATTCGAGGCCATTGGGTGGTCAAATGGGCGTAATAATGCGAACGGGGTATTTTTTTGCCAAATTGGTGTGCTATAGCCCACAGTTTTATGGGTGGGCTCGGGGTCTGGTAAAGTCGTGGGCCGTAAATCAACCAGGGCATGCAAGGGAGGTTGGGGATTGTCCCTGTATGGTCCGTTTATTTATTCAAGGCCATTTGGGTGGTCAAACAAGCAAAACAACATGAATGGGGAATTTTTAGGCTAAATCGGTGTGCTATAGCCTACGGTTTCAGGGTTGGGCTGGGTTCTTGGGGTACAGTAGGCCATAAATCGATCTGGGCATGCTAGGGAGGTTAGAGATCATCCCAGTATGATATATTTATTTATTCGAGGTCATTTGGATGGTCAAATAGGCAAAATAGTGCAAATGGTGCGTCTTCGGGCTAAATAGGTGTGATATGGCCCACGATTTTAGGGGTAGGCCAGGGGTTTGGGGGTACCGTTGGCCAAAATTTGACCGAGGCATGCCAGGGGGTAGGAGATCATCCCAGTATGGTCCGTTTATTTATTCGAGGTCATTTGGGTGGTTAAATGGGAAAAACGGCACGAACAGGGAATTTTTAGGACAAATCGGTGTGGTAAAGCGTATGATTTTTGGGGTGGGCCCGGGGTTCGGGGGGACCGCAGGTCGAAAATTAACCTGGGCATGCCAAAGAGGTTGGGGATCATCCCAGTGTGGTTCGTTTATTTATTCGAGGCCAATTAGGTGGTCAAATGGTTAAAACGGTACGGACGGGGTATTTTTTGGCTAAATCAGTGTGCTATAGCCCACGATTTTGGGGGTGGTGCCGGGGTCCGAGGGTGCTGTAGGCCAAAAATTGACTAGGGTGTGCCAGGGAGGTTGGGGATTCTACCAGTGTGGTCTAATTATTTATTTGAGGTCATTTAGGTGGTCAAACGGGTGAAACGGCACATAAAGGGTATTTTCGGGTTATAGATGTGCTATAGCCTACGATTTTGAGGGTAGGCCATGGGTCCGGGGTTTTCATGGGCTAAAAATTGATTGGGGCATGCCAGGGAGGTTGGCGATCGTCCCAGTGTGGTCCGTTTATTTATTCAAGGCCATTTAGGTGGTCAAACATGCAAAACGGTGCGAACGGGGCATTTTTGGGCCAAATCGGTATGCTATAGCCTACGGTTTTGAGGTGGGCTCAGGGTTCGGGGGTTTTGTAGGCTGAAAATCGATCGGTCCATGCCAGGGAGGTTGTAGGTTGTCCCAGTGTGGCCTATTTATTTATTCGAGGACATTTGAGTGGTCAAACAGGCGAAACGGCCCAAACGGGGAAGTTTCATGCCAAATCGGTGTTCTATATCCCACGGTTTTGGGGTTGTGCCAGGGGTCTGGGGGTGTCGTGGGTCAAAAAATTGATTGAGACATGTCGGGGAGATTGGGGATCGTCCCAGTATGGTCTGTTTATTTATTCTAGGTTTTTTGGGTAGTCAAACGGGTTAAACAACACGAATGGGGCATTTTCGAGCCAAATTGATGTGTTATAGCACACGGTCATGGGGGAGGGCCTGGGGTTTGGGGGTAATGTCGGCCAAAAATCAATTGGGGTATGCCTTGGAGTTTAAGGATCGTCCCAGTGTGTTCTGTTTATTTATTCGAGGCTATTTGGATGGACAAATGGGTGGAGCGGCGCAAATGGTGCATTTTTGGGCCAAATTGGTTTGCTATAGCCTATGGTTTTGGGGGTGGGCCTCGGGTCCGGGCGTGCCGTGGCTAAAAATTAATTGGGGCATTCCAGGGACGTTAGGGATCATCCTAGTGTGGTCTATTTATTTATTCTAGGCCATTTGGGTGGTTAAACGGGCAAAATGGCGCGAATGGGGCATTTTGGGCCAAATCATTGTCCTATAGCCAACGGTTTTGGGGGTGGACTCGGGGTCCGGGGGTGCTGTGGACCGAAAATTGATCGGGGCATGCCATAGAGGTTGGGGATCATCTCAATCTGATTTGTTTTTTTATTCGAGGCCATTTCGATGGTCATACGGGTGAAACAGCGCGAACGGGGTATTTTTGGGCTAAATCGGTCTGCTAGCCCACAATTTTGGGGTTTGGCCTGGGGTTTGAGGTTTTCGTGGGCCAAAAATCGATCAGGGTATGCCAGCGAGGTTGGGGATGGTCTTAGTATGGTCTGTTTACTTATTTGAGGCCATTTCGGTGGTCAACGGGCGAAACGGCGCGAATGGAGCATTTTCAGGTCAAATCGGTGTACTATAGCATACGGTTTTGGGTGTGGGCCTGGGGTTTGGGGTTTGGGGGTGTCATGGGTTGAAAATCGATCAAGGCATGCCAGGGAGGTTGGGGATCATTCCAGTGTGGTCTGTTTATTTATTCAAGGCTATTTGTGTTGTCAAACGAGCAAAATGGCACTAATGAGGCATTTTTAAGCTAAATTGGTGTTCTATAGCCCACAGTTTTAGGGATAGGCCAGGGGTCCGAGGGTCCCACGGGCCGAAAATCGATTGGGGAATGCCAGAGAGGTTGGTCATCAATTTAGTGTGGTTCGTTTATTTATTCGAGGTCATTAGGGTGGTCAAACGGGCGAAACAACGCGAATGGGGAATTTTTGGGTCAAATTGGTGTGCTATATACCACCGTTTTGGGTGTGGGCCTGGGGTCTGGGGGTGTCGTGGGTCAAATATCGACAGGGGCATGTCAGAGAGGTTGGGGATCATCCCAGTGTGGTCCATTTATTTATTTGAGGCCATTTGTGTGGTAAAACGGGCAAAACGGCGCGAACGGGGCATTTTTAGGCCAAATCGGAGTTCTATAGCCCCTGGTTTTGGGGGTGGGCCCAGGGTTTGGGGGTGCCATGGGTAAAAAATTGATCGGGGCATGCTAGGATGGTTGGGGATTATCTCAGTGTGGTCCATTTTTATTCGAGGCCATTTGGGTGGTCAAACGGGAAAAACGACATGAATGGGACATTTTTGAGCCAATTTGTTGTGCTACAGCGTACAGTTTCGAGGGTGGACCTTAGGTTCGTGGGTAACGTAGCCTGTCAGGGATGTCAGGGAAGTTGGGGATCATCCCAGTGTGGTCCGTTTATTTATTCAAGGCAATTTGTGTGGTCGAACAGGAGAAACAACACGAGCGGGGTATTTTCGAACCAAATAAGTGTGCTATAGCCCACGGTTTTGGGGGTGGGCCCGAGGTCCAATGGTACCATTGGCTGAAATCCGATTGGGGCATGCCAGGGAGGTTGGGAATCATTCCACTGTAGTCCATTTATTTATTCAAGGCCATTTTGGTGGTCAACGGACAAAGCGGCATGAACGAGGTATTTTTAGGCTAAATTGGTGTTTTATAACCCACGGTTTAGGGGGTGGGCCTGGGGTCTGCGCTTGCCGTGGGCCAAAAATTGATTGGGGCATTCCAGGGAGGTTGGGTATCATCCCAGTGTTGTCTGTTTATTTATTCAAGGCCATTTGGGTGGTCAAACTGGCGAAATGACGAGAATGGGACATTTTCTAGCCAAATTGGTGTGCTATAGCCTATGATTTTGGGGGTGGGCTCGAGGTTTGGAGGTTTCGTGGGCTGTAAATCAATTGAAGCATGCCAGGGAGGTTGGGGATCATCCCAGTATGGTTGTAACACCCCGAATCTGGCACCCGGACTGCTACACGATGCTCATAACTCCGAAGGACCACAAGCTAACCGATGACTGATATCTGTACCTGAACACTGGATAATATACAGTATAAATATGGAAATAAAGGATGATAGACCATAAGGTTCAAAACTGAGATATAATATCTAATAAAATATAACATCTGGGTAGGGTATGAAATACCCAAAACAACTGAAATAACTGTCTAATCATGATAGTCTGGAAAGCCTCTAACTGTCTGAATAATGAGTTGATAGGACATGTCCCCAACTAACTCCATCTACTGAAAGTTAACTAAAATAATGAAATAACTAATAATATCGTCTTCGAATGATGAGGACTCACTGCTAAATTTGGCTGCTACTGATGTTCTGGAGCTCGTGCTTCTGAACCATGGTATAAAACACCATAGCACAAATGCGTCAGTACGATTGAATATACTGGTATGCAAGTGAGGTAGGATAAATGGATGGGGTTCAAATGTATGAACAATGATAACTGACTATATAATATGAACGTGAGAATACATGCACGAATAAATAACTGTAACTGAATTTGTGATGACACTAACTACTGAGACTGAATACTGATAACATGAGTTACTGATAACTGATACTGAGCGATTGCATCTGACAGTCTAGGTTCTGATGGAACTAGTTGAGTTTCGTATTGTTCTGAGTTGACTGTATCTGACAGTCCTAAATTCTGTAGAACTATCTAAGTTCTATTACTGAGACTGAGATTATGGGAAGTAGTTATCAAATCGATATTCCTTGAATAAAGCAATATAGCTGAGTTGGGGTCCAATCTGTAACCCCAATTGAAAGAGTGTCAATACTGCATCATTAGTAAGGACAAGCTGTGAGTGACCCTTATCTAATAGGTACTCTAAATAGAATAATGGGACCCCCATCTAACAGGTTAAGCCACCTCATCTACCCTCATCTAGCAGGTTTGATGTCTCAACCTACGTTGGCTACGTATTTCTGGAATGCAAAGACTGCTTTTAAGAATCACACCCTCTACTAGTAGGTAAGTTCCCATCCTTGGGCTTACTTGGTGCTGAATCCTACTCCCATATGAATAGACACTGAAGTAATTATACTGAGATGAACTGGATTGAGTTCACTGAGTTCCGTGGACTGACAGAATACTACTGAATTCTATTAATCTAATTGAGTTCATGAGATTACTGATTTTTCCTAAGTCACGTAACTGACTAAATTCTATCAAGTCCTGAAACTGCCTGAGAATACTACGAATCATGGCGTGACTGAGATTATCATGAAACTGACACCGGCTCTAGGCACACAGCTAAATTATTGGGTATAAATACCCCCAGGACTCGATAGCATGAAATGGATGTGACATGACACTTCTTGACACATAATCATACTCAATAATTCATAGTATTATCATTGGGGATGTTCATGAAGTATTTGCATGCCATAAGTTTACACATGAATAGGAGTGCGTATAAACAAGTCACAAATTTCATAATTCTAGTCTCATGAGCATTTCATCAAACAACTACACAATATAAATTTAGCATGGAAGTCGTTTTGAGCACAAGGTCAAAACATGGATTCATCAATTTGGCCACAATTGAGTCATAAGGCACAAATCCTATTCTCTTAGGCATTTTATCAAACACTTTACATGCACAACTCAAAGCATAGGCATAATTATCAAATTAATACATCATGGCAACATTTTCACTTTCAATTCAAGGATTCCAATGACATACTATCATAGTTTCATGGTATTTACTAAAGATTTCAACTTGGAAACCAAAACACAACATAAACATGGATATAATTCAATTTATAACATGGAATTCAAAGTTTATATTTCTGAAAGGGTTTCTTGAGCTTCATGGGTGAAAGGGACCCATGAATCAACACTTGACATATCTTAAAAGGAAACTTAGAAGGTTCTTGGAGTTCTTGGATGGATTTTTTGAGATATACCTTAATTCACAAGAGCTAGGGTTTAGTTTTTCTTGAGAGAGAATGTTCTTGATTTTTGGAGAAAAAGTGAATAATAATGATCCAAAACATTTTTAGGGATTAAATCCCATACCTGGACATGTTGAAACCCTAGAAAAAGACTGTTTTAGCCATGGAAGCAACTTTTAGTTTTCATCAAAATTTTTTGAAATGAGCACCTGGGGCGACGCGGCGGTATCACACCATGTTACTGAAATTTAACAACTGGGAAATTAGGCAATGGTGCAACGCAGTATAATTATGGGGCTTTACTGGAAATTGAAAAACGTCTTTTTGGCTTATGGCGCGATGCGCCACTGACTGAGATAACGGCGTTTTACGACTGAAACTTTAAATCGTCAAAACTTCTTACCCAGTTATTAGATTTAAGGAAATTTTATATAATCAGAAATATTATTCAATTTACCACATGATAACAAGTCAAAATATTGAAAATACCATATGTATAAAAATGGATTCATCCTTAAAACAAGTCTTTGACTTCTTTGGGATGAATTTAAGCTAGATAGAAGTACGGGGTATTATAGTGGTCTATTTATTTATTCGACGCTATTTGGGTGGTCAAAAGGGCAAAATGGTTTGAATGGGCCATTTTTAGGCCAAATTAGTGTGCTATGGCCCACGGTTTCCGGGGTGGTCCCAGGGTCCGGGGGTGCTGTTAGCCAAAAATTAAATGAGGTATGCCAGGGAGGTTGGAGATCATCCCGGTATGGTTCGTTTATTTATTCAAGGCCATTTGAGTGGTTAAATGGGAAAAACCACACGAATGGGGTATTTTTGAGCCAAATCGGTGTGCTATAACTCACGATTTTGGGGGTGGGTTAGGGTCTAGGGGTGCCGTGGACCAAAAATTGATCAGGGCGTGCTAGGGAGGTTGGGGATCATCCCAGTGTGGTCCATTTATCTATTCGAGGCTATTTGGGTGGTTAAATGGGCAAAAATAGTGTAAACGGGGCATTTCAGGGATAAATCAGTGTGCTATAGCCCACAATTTTGTGGCTGGCCCCGGGGTCTAGGGTGCTGTGGGCTGAAAATTGACCAAGGCATTCTGAGGAGGGTGGGGATCGTCCCAATGTGGTCCATTTTTATATTCGAGGCTATTTGGGTGGTCAAAAGGGCAAAACGATATAAATGAAGCATTTTCTTGCCAAATCGATATGCTATAACCTACGATTTCAAAGGTGGGCATAGGATCTGAGGGTGCCGTGAGGTAAAAATCATATGGGGTATGCGAGGGAGGTTGAGGATCACCTCAGTATGGTCTGTTTATTTATTCAAGGCCATTTAGGTAGTCAAACAGGCAAAACAATGCAAACGGGGCATTTTCGAGCCAAATCGATGTGCTATAGCCCACAGTTTTGGGGTGTGCCTAGGGCCCAGGGGTGACATAGGCCAAAAATTGACTAGGATGTGCCAGGGGGGTTGAGGATCATCTGGTATGGTCTATTTATTTATTTGAGGCCAATTGTGTGGTCAAACGGGCGAAATAATGCGAACGGAGCATTTTTGGGCCAAATTGGTGTACTATAGCCCATGATTTTTTGGGTGGGCTCGGGGTTTGGGGGTTTAGTATGCCAAAAATCAATCGGGGTGTGCCAGAGAGATTGGGAATCATCCAAGTGTGGTCCGTTTATTTATTTAAGGCCATTTGGGTGGTCAAACAGGCAAAATGACATGAACGGGGCATTTTTGGGCAAAATGGGTGTGCTATAGCCCACGGTTTTGAGGGTAGGCCCGAGTTTCAGGGGTATCGAGGGCCAAAAATTGATCGAGTTGAGCCAAGGAGGTCAGGGATTGTCCCAGTGTGGTCCATTTATTTGTTCGAGGCTATTTGAGTGGTCAAATGGGTGAAACAGCGCAAATGGGGCATTTTCTGGCCAAATCGGTGTGCTATAGCCAACGGTTTTGGGGGTGGGCTTGGATTTTAGGGGTACCATAGGTTAAAAAGATACTGAGGTGTGCCAAGGAGGTTGGGGATCATCCCAGTGTGGTTAAACGGGATAAACGACATGAAAGAGGCATTTTTGGGCCAAATCGGTGTGCTATAGCCCACGGTTTTGGTGGTGGGCTCGAGGTTTGGGGTATCGTTGGCCAAAAATCAACCGAGGCATGCCAGATAGGTTGGGGATCATCCCAGTGTGGTCCATTAATTTATTAGAGGCCATTTGGGTGGTTAAATGGGTGAAACAGTGCAAACAGTGCATTTTCACGTCAAATCGATATGCTATAGCACATGATTTTGAGGTGGGCCCGGGGTACGGGGGTACCAGGGGTTAAAAATAGACCATGGCATTCCAGGGAGGTTGGGGATCATACTAGTTTGGTCCGTGTATTAATTCAAGGCCCTTTAGGTGGTTAAACAGTTGAAACAGTGCGAATGGTGTATTTTCAGGCCAAATCTGTTGCTACAGCCCACAGTTTTGGGGGTGGGCGTGGGGTCTGGGGGGTGCCGAGGGATAAAAATTGAACGGGGCATGCCAGGGAGGTTGGGTATCATCCCAGTGTGGTCTATTTATTTATTTGAGTCCATTTGGGTGGTTAAATTTTTGAAACGGTGCGATTAGGGCCTTTTTGTGCCAAATCGATAAGATATAGCCCACAGTTTTGGGGGTGGGCCCGGGGTCTGAGGAGCCATTGGTAAAAAATTGGCTGGAGCATGTTAGGGAGGTTGGGGATCATCCTAGTGTGGTTTATTTATTTAGTCGAGGCTATTTAGTTGGTCAAACGGGCGAAACAGCGCGAACGGGGCATTTTTAGGCCAAATGGATGTGGTATAGCCAATGTTTTCGGGGGTGGGCTTGGTGTTTGATGGTTTTGTGGTGCAAAATTCAACCAGGATGTTTTTGAAGGGTTGAGGATCATTCTAGTGTGGTTCGTTTATTTATTCGAGGCCATTTGGGTGGTCAAACGAGCGAAACAACATGAACAGGGCATTTTTAGGCCATATCGGTGTGCCATAACCTACGGTTTCGGGGGTGGGCCTGGGGTCCGGGGATGCCATGGGCCAAAAATTGACTGAGGTACGCCAGAGAGGGTGAAAATCGTCCTAATATGGTCTGTTTATTTTTTTGAGGCAATTTGGGTGGTCAAACGGGAGAAATAGCGCGAACATGGCATTTTTGGACCAAATTGGTGTGCTATAGCCCACAGTTTTGGGGGTGGGCCTGACGTTCGGGGGTACCGTCGGGTGAAAATTGACTGAAGCATGCCAAGTTGGTTGGGAATTGTCCTAGTATGGTTCGTTTATTTATTCGAGTCCATTTGGGTGGTCAACCAGGTGAAATGGTGCGAATGGGGTGTTTACGGGCCAAATTGATGTACTATAGTCCACGATTTTATGGGTTGTCCCGGGTTCGGGGGTGTCGTTTCCCATAAATTGACTGGGGCATGCCAGGGAGGTTGAGGATAGTCCTAGTATGGTCCGTTTATTTATTCGAGGCCATTTGGGTAGTCAAACGAGCGAAATGGCTCGAACAGGGCATTTTTGGGCCAAATCAGTGTGTTATATCCCACAGTTTTGGGGGTGGGCTCGGAGGATTCGTGAACCAAAAATTAACCGTGGCGTGCCAGGAAGGTTGGGGATCATCCTAGTGTGGTCCATTTATTTATTCGTGGCTATTTTGGTGGTCAAACGGGAAAGATAGTTTGAACGGGGAGTTTTTAGGCCAAATTATTGTGCTATATCCCACAGTTTCGAGGGTGGGCCTGGTGTTTGGGGGTGCTGTGGGTCTAAAATCAATCGGGGTGTGCTAAGGAGGTTGGGGATATCCAAGTATGGTCCATTTATTTATTTGAGTCTATTTCAGTGATCAAACAGGCAAAACGGCACGAACAGGGCATTTTCAGGCCAAAACAATGTACTATAGCCTACGGTTTTGGGGGTGGGCCGGGGTCCGGGGGTGCCGGGCACCGAAAATTGATCGGGGCGTACCAGGGAGGTTGGGGATTGTCCCACTCCCAGTGTGGTCTATTTATTTATTCGAGGCCGTTTGGATGCTGAAACGGGCAAAATGGCAGGGACGGGGTATTTTTGGGCTAAATAG
The DNA here is from genome assembly GCF_002878395.1 of Capsicum annuum. Lineage (NCBI taxonomy): Eukaryota > Viridiplantae > Streptophyta > Magnoliopsida > Solanales > Solanaceae > Capsicum > Capsicum annuum. The sequence continues at coordinate 200,756 of NW_025842141.1, forward strand.
GTGTGCTGCAGGCTGAAAATCGAATGGGGGTGGGCTCGGGTCTGGGGTTGTCTCGGGCTGAAAATCAAATGAGGCATTCCAGGAAGGTTAGGATCATCCCAGTGTGGTCCGTTAAGTTATTCGAGGACATTTAGGTGGTTAAAAAGGCAAAACGTCAGAAACGGTGAATTTGTAGGCCCAATCGATGTGCTATAGCCCACGATTTTGGGGGTGGGATTAGGGTTCGGGGGTGTCATGGGCCAAAAATTGACCAATCAGTTCCAGAGAGGTTGGGGATCATCCCAGTGTGGTGCGTTTATTTATTCTAGGCCATTTGAGTTGTTAAACGGGCAAAACAGTATGAACGGGTCATTTTTGGGTAAAATCAGTGTGCTATAGCCCACGATTTTAGGGGTGGGCCCGATGCCAGGGATGTCGTGGACCAAAAATTTATCGGGCGTGCCAGGGAGGTTGGGGATCACCCCAATGTGGTCCATTTATTTATTCTAGCCCATTTGGGTGGTTAAATGGGCAAAACAATGCAAATGGAGCATTTTAGGGACAAATCGGTGTGCTATAGCCCATGGTTTTAGGGGTGGGCCCGGGTTTGGGGGCTCTGTGGTCAAAAAATTGACCGGGGTATTTGCAGGAGGTTGGGTATCGTCCTAGTGTGGTCCATTATTTTATTTGAGGCTATTTAGGGGTTCAAAAGAATGAAATGACACGATTGAGGCATTTTTGAAATAAATTTGTGTGCTATAGCCGACAGTTTTTGGGTGGATCGGGGGTTCGGGGGTTCCGTGGGCTGAGAATCAACCGAGGCATGCCAGGGAGGTTGGGGATCATCCCAGTGTGTTCCATTTATTTATTGGAGGCCATTTGGGTGGTCAAATGGGCAAAATAGATCGAACAGGGCATTTTCGGGCCAAATTGGTGTGCTATAACCCACGATTTTGGGGGTGGGCTGATAATGCTCAAACTACACTCTTGGATGGGTGTAAGCGACTGTTTTCAATATAAAACCCAACTAGGTTGGGGTCGAATCCCTCAGGGAATATGGTGTGAACTCAAGTCATTTGTGATTTAATTTACTTATAGTTTAACGTTTCCTGAAATGGGGGTTTATGTTTTACAAATGATTGTTTGTCACTTTAATTTCGATGTTTGTAACCAAGATTTTATGAAATAACAAGATTATGTTCACTAGGGCTTACGGTACATGACAGATATTGAAGGTGACTCAAGATTCTCACGGTGGTTAGGATAACAAGCTATCTTTATCGATGATATACTCAAATGTCTCTCGACCTATTTAAGCGTCTAATTTCCTAATCCTCTCGGACCTAGGGAATTTCTGTTCACTGTACAGATTTTACCTTAGGTTGACCAACCTTGTTACAACGCTGATTATTAAACAAAGTATTTTCTAGTCCTTGTTGATAATTCACTTACTGCTGTATATGAATTCACTTAGCACCTCATCACGACCTAACCCTAGATCCCATAATTCAGATTAACAGAGTTTAGCCACTCATGATGCAAAGAACGAAACACATAATTGAATTCATAATTGAGAAGATTAACTTACAGAGATGAATAATAATTAGTGAATCGTAGATTAGATCACAAAAGAAACCCCCCAAAATAGTTGTATTGTTCGAATCCAAAAAGATAGAGAAAGAAATATCAAAAAATATTCTCCAAGACTCAAAGTATCGAACTCTCTTTAGAATAATGATGATGATGAATAAATGCCTCAGAAAATCCTGAAAAAAAGCTTTAAATAGTTCAACCTAAATAAGGAAATAAAATTAAAGTTGCAGCTTTTTCTCAGAATAGACGATGACATCCGTGACAGCTTATCAAGAGTCTAACCCCTTATCACAGATGTCGTCAGTTCCTCTGCATTTTTGGCTTCTACTGTCTAATGCTTACGACGATGATGATGATGTATCAAGAGTTTGATGGCTTGTCACTAATGTCGTCAAAATTTCATCTCAGCTTCCAAGTTTTGCCTAAGTCTGACGGTGCTCCTGACGCCTTATCACCATCCTGACACTTAATCACAAAATATCATCACAACTTTTCTTCAACACCCATTCTCTAGTTAAGAACGATGAAATTCATGATGACGTATCACACTTCTGACGTCATATCACCAAATGTCGTCATAGGCTTCAACTCATTCTTAAGTCTGACGACAACTGTGATAGCCTATCACAGGGCTGACGACTTATCATAGATGTCATCAACCACACTTCTCTTCAGATTCCTCCAGATTTCAACTTCGTTGCTTCTATTCTTATTGGTTCTCTATCCCATCATCTTAAACTATAAAATTAGACATAAAAAAATCGAAAATGACAAAAGTTGCTTAAGACTTCGCAATTATTCTTGGTTAAAGGTCTTAAATATGTTAGCAATTGCTCATACATCATGGGCCCAGGGTCCTGGGTTGCGGTGGTCCAAAAATCAAACGGGGCATGCTGGAGAGGTTGAGGATCGTCCTAGTGTGATCTATTTATTTATTTGAGTCTTTTTAGTTGGTCAAATGGGCAAAACAGCACAAACGAGGCATTTTCGGGCCAAATCAATGTGCTATAGCCAATGATTTTGGAGGTGGGCTTGGGTTCGGTGGTCTCGTGGGCCGAAAATCGACCGGGGCATGTCGAGGAGGTTGGAGATCATCCTAGTGTGGTCTTTTTATTTATTTGAGGCTATTTGGGTGGTCAAACAAGCAAAATGGCATGAACGAGGCATTTTTGGGCCATATCAGTGTGCCATAGCCCACGGTTAGAGGGGTGGGCCCGTGGTCTAGGGATGCCATAGGCTAAATATCGATCGGGGTGCGCCAGAGAGGTTGGGGATCATCCCAGTGTGGCCTGTTTATTTTTTTAAGGCCATTTGGGTGGTCAAATGGTCAAAACGGTGCGAATGAGGCATTTTTGGGCTAAATCGATGTGCTATAGCCAACATTTTGGGGGTGGGCTTGGGGTTCAGAGGTATCGTGGCCCAAAAATTGATTGAAGTGTGCCAGGTAGGTTGGGGATTGTCCTAGTATGGTCCGTTTATTTATTCAAGTCCATTTGGGTGGTCAAACAGGCGAAATGGTACGAACGGGGCATTTTTGGGCCAGATCGGTGTGCTATAGCCTACGGTTTTATGGGTGGGCCTTGGGTTTAGGGGTGTCGTTGGACAAAAATTGATTGGGGTGTGTCAGGGGGTTGAGAATCATCCCAGTGTGGTCCGTTTATTTATTTGAAGCCATTTGAGTGGTCAAATAAGCGAAATGGCTCAATCGGGGTATTTTATGGCCAAATTAGTGTGCTATATCCCATGGTTTTGGGGGTGGGCTCGGAGGAGTCGTGCGTCAAAAATCAACCGGGCCATGGCAGAAAGGTTTGGGATCATCCCAGTGTGGTCCATTTATTTACTCGTGGTTATTTTGGTGGTCAAATGGGCAAAATAGTGCGAATGGGGAATTTTTGAGCCAAATCATTGTGCTATATCCACAGTTTTGGGGGTGGGCCTAGTGTTTGGGGGAGTTGTGGACCTAAAATCAACCGGGGAGTGCCATGGAGGTTGGGGATCATCCAAGTGTGGTTTGTTTATTTATTTAAGGTTATTTGGGTGGTCAAACGGGTGAAACGGCACGAATGGGACATATTCGGGCCAAATTGATGTGCTATAGCCTGCGGTTTTGGGGGTGCGCTAGGGTCCGGGGGTTCTGGGTTTTGATAATTTATCGGGGCATGCCAGGAAGTTTGGGGATCATCCTACTCACAGTGTGGTCTGCTTATTTATTATAGGCCATATTAGTGTACTATTGCCTACGATTTTGAGGGTTGGCCTAGGGTCAGCGGTGTCACAGGCCAAAAATCGAATGAGGCATGCCAGGGAGGTTGGGGATCGTCCTAGTATGATTCGTTAAATTATTTGAGGCCATTTGGGTGGTCAAAAAGGCAAAACGGCAGAAATAAGGAATTTTTTGGCCAAATCGGTGTGCTATAGCCCATGATTTGTGGGGTGGGCCCAGGATTTGGGGGTGTCCTAGGCCAAAAATTGACCAGAGCATTCCAGAAAGGTTGGGGATCATCCCAGTATGGTCCGTTTATTTATTTGAGGCCATTTGGGTTGTTAAACGAGCAAAACGGCATGAATGGGTCAGTTTTGAGAAAAATCAATATGCTATAGCCCACGGTTTTAGGGGTGGGCTCGGGGTTTGGGGGTATCGTGGTCCAAAAATTTATTAGGGAGTGCCAGAGAGGTTGGGGATCATCCTAATATGGAATGTTTATTTATTCAAGGCTATTTAGGTGGTCAAATGGGTGAAATAATACGAACAGGGCATTTTTGGAACAAATAGGTATGTTATAGCCCACGGCTTTAGGGGTGAGCCCAGGGTACGGGGGTACTGTGGTCCAAAAATTATCCGAGGCATTTTTGGTAGGTTGGGTATCGTCCTAGTGTGGTCCGTTTTTTTTATTTGAGGCTATTTAGGGGTTCAAAAGAATGAAATGACACGAATGGGGCAATTTTGGAACAAATCGGTCTGCTATAGACCACGATTTTGGGGGTGGACCCGGGGTTCAGAGGTTTCGTGGGCTGAAAATTGATCGAGTCATGCCAGGGAGGTTGGGATCATCCAAGTGTTGTCCATTTATTTATTTGAGGCCATTTGGGTGGTTAAACGGGCGAAACGGCACAAACAGGGCATTTTTGGGCTAAATTGGTATGCTATAACCCACGATTTTGGGGGTGGGCCCAGGGTTTGGGGGTGCCGTGGTTCAAAAATCAAACAGGGCATGGCAAAGAGGTTGGGGATCATCCCAGTGTGATCCGTTTATTTATTTGAAGCTCTTTAGTTGGTCAAACGGGTGAAATAGCACGAATGGGGCATTTCCGAGGCAAATCGGTGTGCTATAGCCAACGATTTTGGGGGTGGGCTTGGGGTTCGGTGGTGTCGTGGGCTGAAAATCGATCGGGGCATGCCAAGGAGAATGGTCCCAATGTCATTCATTTATTTATTTGGGGCCATTTCAGTGGTCAAACGGGTAAAATGGAACAAACGGGGCATTTTCATACCAAATTGGTGTGCTAGCCCACGATTTTGGGGTTCGGCCCGGGGTTCGGGGGTGCCATCGGCGAAAAATCGATTGGGGTGAGACAACGAGGTTGGCGATCATCCCAGTATGGTCCGTTTAGTTATTCGAGGAAATTTGGGTGGTCAAAGGGGCGAAACGGCACGAACAAGGCATTTTTGGGCTAAATCGGTGTACTATAGCATACATTTTTGGGTGTCGGCTCAGGATTTGGGGTCCGATGGTATTATGGGCTAAAAATTAACCGGGGTATGCCAGGAGGTTGAGGATTATCTCAGTGTGGTCTGTTTATTTATTCGAGGCCATTTGTCTGGTCAAACGGGAAAAATGGTGCGAATAGGGCATTTTTGAGCCAAATTGGTGTGCCATAGCCAATGCTTTCAGGGATGGGCTAGTGGTCTGGGGATGCCGTAGGCCAAAAATCGACCAGGGCATTCTAGGTAGGTTGGGGATCGATCCAGTATGGTCCTTTTATTTATTTGAGGACATTAGGGTGGTCGAATAGGAAAAATGGGGCGATTGGGGCATTTTTGGGCGAAATTAGTGTGCTATAGCCCACGGTTTTTGGGATGGGCCCGAGGTCCGGGGGTGTCATAGGTCAAAAATCGGCCGGAGCATGTTAGGGAGGTTGGGGATCATCCCAGGGTGGTCCATTAATTTATTCGAGGCCATTTGTGTGGTCAAAAGAGAAAGACGGTGCGAACGGGGCATTTTTGAGCCAAATCGGTGTGATATAGCCCACGCTTTCGGGGATGGGCCAGTGGTTTTGGGATACCGTGGGACAAAAATTTATCGGGGTGTGCTAGGGAGGTTGGGGATTGATCCAGTATGGTCCTTTTATTTATTTGAGGACATTAGGGTGGTCAAACGGAAAAAATTGGGCAATTGGGGCATTTTTGGGCCAAATTTGTGTGCTATAGCCCACGGTTTTTGGGATGGGCCCGAGGTCCGGAGGTGTCATTGGTAAAAAATTGACTGGGGTATGTCAGGGAGGTTAGGGATCATGCCAAGGTGGTCTGTTTATTTATTCGAGGTCATTTGGGTGTTCAAACGGGCGAAACAGCATAAATTGGGCATTTTTAGGCCAAATTAGTGGGCTATAGCCCACGGTTTTGATGGTGGGCCTGGCGTCCGAGGGTGCTGTAGGCTGAAAATCGACCGGGGCATGCCATGGAGGTTTGGGATCATCCCAGTGTTTTACATTTATTTATTTGAGGCCATTTGTGTGGTCAAATGGGCGAAACAACGCGAACGGGGTGTTTTCGAACCAAATTGGTGTGCTATAGCCTATGATTTTAAGGGTGAGCCCGAGGTTCGGGGGTGTTGTGGGCCAAAAATTGACCAAGGCATCCCAGGGAGATCGGGGATCATCCCAGTGTGGTCTGTTTATTTATTTGAGGCCATTTGGGTGGTCAAGCGAGCGAAATGGTTCGATCGGGGCATTTTTGGGCCAAAATGGTGTGCTATAGCCAACGATTTTTGGGGTAGGCCCAGGGTCTGAGAGTACCGTGGTCCAAAATTCAACTGACGTATGCCAAGGAGGTTGGGGATCATCCTAGTATGGTCCGTTTATTTATTCGAGGCCATTTGGGTGGTCAAACGGGCGAAACAGCCCGAATGGGATTTTTTGGGCTAAATAGTTGTGCTATAGCCCACGGTTTTGGGGGTGCGCCTTGTGTCTGGGGTTTTCGTGTGTTGAAAATCAATCGGGGCATGCCAGGAAGGATGGGGATCATCCCAGTATGGTTCATTTATTTATTTGAGGCCATTTGGGTGGTCAAATGGGCAAATCGATGCGAATGGGGCAATTTCAGGCAAAATCGGTGTGCTAAATCCCACGATTTTAGGGGTTCCGTGGGTTAAAAATCTACCAAGGTATGCCAGGGAAGTTAGGGATCGTCCTAGTGTTTTCTACTTTTTTATTCAAGGCCATTTGGGTTGTTAAACTTGTGAAACAGCCCAAACGGGACAATTTCGTGCCAATTCAGTGTGCTACAACACACGATTTCAGGGGTATGCCCGAGGTCAGGAGGTTTTGTAGGCAAAAATTGACCAGGCAAAATGACACAAATAAAGCATTTTCAGGCTAAATCGATGAGCTATAACCCACTGTTTTAGGGGTGGGCCTGGGGTCTAGGGGTAACGTGAGATGAAAATAGATCCAGGTGTGCGTGGGAGTTTGGAGATCATCCCAGTGTGGTCCATTTATTTATTCGATGCTATTTGGGTGGTCAAAGAGGTGAAATGACGCGAATAGGCCATTTTTGGGCTAAATCGGTGTGCTATAGCCTACGATTTTGGGGGTGGGCCTCGGGTCCGGGGGTGCCGTATCTACAAATCGTCCTGGATGTGATAGGGAGGTTGGGATCTTTACAGTGTGGTCTGTTTATTTATTCTAGGCTATTTGGGTGGTCAAACAGGTAAAACTGCGCGAATGAGGCATTTTTTGGCTAAATTAATGTGCTATAGCCCGCAATTTCGGGGGTGGGCTCGGGGTCCGGGGGTAACGTGGACCAAAAATTGATCGAGGTGAGCCAGGGATGTTAGGGATCATCCCAATTTGACCCGTTTATTTATTCAAGGTCATTTCTGTAGTCAAACGGGCAAAAGAGCGCAAACGGGATATTTTCGGGCCAAATTAGTGTGTTAGCCCATGATTTTAGAGTTCAAACTGGGGTCCGAGGGTTTCGTGGGATAAGAATCAATCATGGTATGCCAACGAGATTAGGGATGGTCCCAGTTTGCTCGCTTTATTTATTCAAGGCCATTTGGGTGGTTAAAAGGGTGAGACGGCGCGAACGAGGCATTTTCAGGACAAATCGGTATACTTTAGCATACGGTTTTGGGTGGGGTCCCAACGTTTGGGGTTTGGAGGTGCCGTGGGCTGAAAATTGATCGGTTCATGCCAGGGAAGTTGAGGATTGTCCCAGTATGGTCTGTTTATTTATTCGAGACCATTTGTATGGTCAAACGGACAAAACCATGCGAACGGGGCATTTTTGGATCAAATCGGTGTTCTATAGCCCACAGTTTTTGGGATGGGCCAGGAGTTAAGGGGTCCCGTGGGCTGAAAATCAACCGAGGAATGCTAGGGAGGTTTGGGATCAATCCAGTGTGGTCCATTTATTTATTCGGGGCCATTAGGGTGGTCAAACGAATGAAACGGCACAAACGGGGCATTTTTTAGCCAAATCGGTGTGCTATAGCCCTCGATTTTGGGGGTGGGCTCAAGGTTTGGGGGTGTTGTGGGCCAAAAATTGACAAGGGCGTGCCAGGGAGGTTGGAGTTCATCCCAGTGTGGTCCATGTTTATTTAAGGCAATTTAGGTGGTCAAACAGGTGAAAAAACATGGACAGAATGTTTTCTATCAAATTCAGTGTGCTATAGCACAAAATTTTGGGGGTGGGCCTTGTGTTTGTGGGTGCCGTAGGCCGAAAATTGATCGGGGCATTTCAGGGATGTTGGGGATCATCTTAGTGTGGTCTATTTATTTATTCGAGGCCAGTAGGGGTGTCAAACGGGCAAAACGGTGCAAAAGAGGCATTTTCGGGCTAAATCGGTATGCTTGACCCATAATTTTAAGGTGGGCCTGGGGTCCGGTGGTACCGTCGGCCAAATATTGATCGGGGAATGCCAGGGAGGTTGGGGATTATCCAAGTATGGTCTGTTTATTTATTTGAGGTCATTTGTGTGGTTAAAAAGGGCAAAATAGCGGGAACGGGGCATTTTCTAGCTAAATCGGTAAGCTATAGCCTACCGTTTCTACGGTGGGCCTGCGGTCCAGGGGTGTCGTAGGCAAAAAATCGACCATAGCATGCCAGGAAGGTTGGAGATCGTCTAGTGTGGTCCGATTATTTATTCGAGGCCTTTTGGGTGGTCAAATGGGCAAAATAGCGCGAACAGGGTATTTTTAGGCCTTATCGATATGCTATAGCCCACAATTTTAGGGGTGGGCCTAGGACCGAGGGTGTACTGGGTTAAAAATTGATCGGGGCATGATAGGGAGGTTGGGGATAGTCCCAGTACGGTTCATTTAATTATTTGAGGCCATTTGGGTGGTCAAACTGGCAAAACCGCATGAATGGGGCATTTTCGATACAAATCGATGTGATATAGACTACGGTTTTAGGGTGGGAATTGGTTCCAGGGGTGCTGTGGGTTGAAAATTGATCGGGTCATGCCAGGGAGGCTGGGGATCATCCCAGTGTGGTCTGTTTATTTATTTGAGGCTATTTGGGTGGTTATATGGGCGAAACGGCACGAACAGAGCATTTTCGAGCCAAATCGGTGTGCTATAGCCTACGATTTTACGGTGTGCCTAGGGTCTGGGGTGCCGTGAATGAAAATTGATCGGGGTATGCCACGAGGTTTGGGATCATTCAGTTTGGTCCGCTAATTTATTTGAGGACATTTGGATGTTCAAATGGGTGAAAAGGCTTGAGGGGCAATTTCGAGATAAATTGGTGTACTATAGCCCACGGTTTTGGGGGTGGGTGAGGGGTTTGGGGGTGTCGTGCACCGAAAATTGACTGAGGTATGCCAGGAAGGTTGGGGATCATCCCAATGTAGTCCATTTATTTATTCTAGGCCATTTGGGTGGTCAAACGGGCGAAACAGTGCTAATGAGGCATTTTCAGACCAAATCGATGTGCTATGGCCCATAGTTTTGGGGGTGGTCCGGGGTCTAGGGGTACCGTGGGCTGAAATCAATTATGGTGTTCCATGGAGTTTGGGGATCGTCCTAGTGTGGTCCATTTATTTGTTTGAGGCTATTCGGTTGGTCAAACGGATGAAACGACGTAAATGGGGTCTTTTTAGGCCAAATCAGTGTGTTATATCCCATGGTTTTGGGGGTGGGCCCAAAGTTCGGGGACATCGTAGGTCGAAAATTGACCAGGGCATGCCGGGGAGGTTGGGGATCATCCCAGTGTAGTCCATTTATTTATTCGAGGCTATTTGGGTGGTCAAACGGGTATAACAACGTGAATGAGGTATTTTTGGGCAAAATTAGTGGATATAGCCCACGGTTTTAGGGGTGGGCCCAGGTTTTATTGAAGTCATAGGCCAAAAATTAACCAGGGCATGCTAGGGAGGTTGGAGATCATCCCAGTATGGTTCGTTTATTTATTCGAGGCCATTTGGGTGGTCAAACAAGCGAAATAACACGAACAGGGAATTTTTAGGCCAAATTGGTGTGCTATAGCTTATAATTTCAGGGGTGGGCCGGGTTTCAGGGGTTTCGTGGTTCGAAAATTGATTTGGGTATGCTAGGGAGGTTGGGATCTTTCCAGTATGGTCTATTTATTTGTTCGAGGTCATTTGAGGTTCAAACGGGCCAAACGGGGCATCTTTGGGCCAAATAGGTGTGTTATAGCCCATGGTTTTAGGGGTGGTCCCGGGGTCTGGGGGCCATCGGGCAAAAATCGATAGAGGCTTGACAGGGGGGTAGGTGATCATCCCAATATGGTCCGTTTATTTATTCGAGGCTCTTTGGGTGGTCAAATGAGTAAAACAGCACGGATGGGGCATTTTCGGCTAAATCGATGTGGTATAGCCCACGGTTTTGGGGGTGGGCCCGGGGTCTGGGGGTTTCTTGGAGAAACAAATGGCCGAGGCGTGATAGCGAGGTTGGGGATCATCCTAGTGTGGTCCCTTTATTTATTTGAGGACATTTAGGTGGTCAAACAATCAAAACAACGTGAACGGGGCATTTTAAGGCTAAATTGGTGTGCTATAGCCGACGATTTTAGGGGTGAGACTGGGTTCCGAGGGTGCCGTAGGCCTAAAATCGATTGGGGAAAGCCAGGAAGGTTGAGAATCGTGCCAGTATGGTCCAATTATTTATTTGAGGCTATTAAGGTGGTCAAACGGGTGAAACGGTGTAAAAGGGGCATTTTTAAGATAAATGGGATTGCTATAGCCCACGATTCGGGGGTAGGCCATGGGTCTAAGGGTGTCGTGGGCTGAAAATCGATCGAGGTATGCCAGGGAAGTTGGGGATCATCCCAATATGGTCGGTTTATTATTAAAGTCCATTTGGGTGGTCAAACAGGCAAAATGGGGCGAACGAGGCATTGTTGGGGTAAATCGTTGTGCTATAGCCTACGTCTTTTAGGTGGACCAGGGTTCGGGGTTTTCGTGGGATGAAAATTGATCGGGGTGTGCAAGGGAGGTTGGAGATCATCTCAGTATGGTTTATTTATTTATTCGAGGATATTTGGGGTGGTCAAATGGCCAAAACGGCCCGAATGGGGCATTTTTGGGCCAAATCGGTGTGCTATAACCCACGGTTTTAGGGGTGGGCTAGGGGTTCGTCTCGGGGTCCGAGGGTTTTATGAAACAAAAATAAATTGAGGTATGCCAGCGAGGTTGGGGATGGTACCAATATGGTTCGTTTAATTATTCGAGGATATTTGGGTGGTCAAAAGGGTAAAACAGGGCGAATAGGGCATTTTTGGGTTAAATCGGTGTACTATAGAATATAGTTTTGGGTGTGGGCCTGGGGTTAGGGGCCCGGGGGTGTCATGGGCTAAAAATCAATTGGGACATGCCAGGGAGGTTGGAGATCATCCCAGTGTGGTCTGTTTATTTATTCGAGGCCATTTGTGTGGTCAAACAGGTAAATTGGTGCGAACTAGGCACTTTCAAGCCAAATCAGTGTGCTATAGCTGTCGGTTTTGGGGATGTGCCTAGAGTCCGAGAGTGTTGTAGGCTAAAAATTGATCGAGCCACGCCGGAAAGGGTGGGGATCATCCTAGTGTGGTCTGTTTATTTATTCGAGGCCGTTTGTGTAGTAAAATAGGCAAATTGGCGCAAACGGGGCATTTTTAGGCCAAATTAGTGTGCTATTGCTCCCAGTTTTGGGGATATGCCAGGGGTCTGGGGGTCTCGTGGGCTAAAAATTGACTGGGGAATGCCAGGGAGGTTAGGGATTGATCTAGTGTGGTCCGTTTATTTATTCGAGACCATTAGTGTGGTCAAACGGGCGATACGGTATAAACGGGGAATTTTCTGGCAAAATTGGTGTGCTATAGCCCACGTTTTAGTGGTGGGCCCAGGGTCTGAGGGTGTCGTGGGCTAAAAATTGATAGGGGCATTCTAGGGAGGTTGGGGATCGTCTCAGTGTGGTCCATTTATTTATTAGAGGCCATTTGTGTGGTCAAATGGGCAAAACGGTGCAAACAGGGCATTTTTGGGATAAATAGGTGTTCTATAGCCCACGATTTTAGGGGTGGGCCCAGGGTTCGGGTGTGCCATGGGCCAAAATTTGATCAGAGCATGCTAGAGAGGTTGAGGATTGTCCCAGTATGGTCTGTTTTTATTTGAGGCCATTTGGATGGTCAAACGGGCAAAATTGCATGAATGGGACATTTTATAGCCAATTTGGTGTGCTACAGTACACAATTTTGGGGGTAGGCCTTGGGTTCGAGGGCGCTGTAGCCCAAAAACAAATCGACGCATGTCAGGGATACTGGAGATCGTCCTAGTATGGTCCATTTATTTATTTGAGGCCAGTAGGGGTGTCAAAGGGGTAAAATAGCACAAATAGGGAATTTTCGAGCCAAATAGGTGTGCTATAGCCCACGATTTTAGGGGTGGGCCCCAGGTTTAGGTGTCGCGTGGGCTAAAAATCGATCGGGGAATGCCATGGAGGTTGGGGATAATCCCAATGTGGTCCGTTTATTTATTTGAGGCCATTTGGGTGGTCAAATGGGTGAAATGACGCGAAAGGGGCATCTTGAAGCTAAATCAATATGCTATAGCCCACGGTTTTTGGGGTGGGCCTGGGGTTCGGGTGTGTCGTAGGCTGAAAATTGACCAGGCCATGCCAGGGAGGTTAGGGATCATCCTAGTATGGTCCAATTATTTATTTGAGGCTATTTGGGTGGACAAACGAGCAAAACAACGTGAATGGGCCATTTTCAGGTCAAAGTAGTGTGCTATAGCCCACAATTTTGGGTGTGTGCCCTGGGTACGGGCATGCCATGGGCTAAAAATTGACTAGGGCGTGCTAGGGAGGTTGGGGATCATCCCAGTGTTGTCCATTTAATATTCGAGGCCATTTAGGTGGTCAAACGGGCGAAACGGTGTAAATAAGGCATTTTGAGCTAAATTATTGTGATATAGCCTACGGTTTTGGGGTGGGCCCAAAGTTTGGGGGTGTCGTGGGCTAAAAATTGACTGGGGTGTGCCAGGGAGGTTGGGGATCGTGCCAGTATGGTCCGTTTATTTATTCAAGGATATTTGGGTGGTCGAATTGGTGAAATGGCCTAACTAGGGTATTTTTAGGAAAAATTGGTGTGCTATAGCCCACGGTTTTGAGGGTGGGCAAGGGGTCCAGGGGTATCGTGTGTCGAAAATTGACCAGGGCATGCCAGGGAGGTTTGGAATCATCCCAGTGTGGTCCGTTTATTTATTCAAGGCCATTTAGGTGGTCAAACAAACAAAACAGCATGATCGGGGCATTTTTGGGCTAAATCGTTGTGCTATAGCCCACGGTTTTGGGGGTGGGCCTAGGGTCTAAGGGTGTCGTAGGCTAAAAATAGAATGGGGCATACTAGGGAGGGTGGGGATTTTCCTAGTGTGGTCCAATTATTTAGTCGAGGCCATTTGGGTTGTCAAGTGGGTTAAAAGGCGCAAACGGGGCATTTTTGGGATAAATCGTTTTTCTATAGCCCACGATTACGGGGGTAGGCCATGGGTCCGACGATGATGTGAGATAAAAATTGATCGAGGAATGGCAGGGTGGTTGGGGATCATCCCAGTGTGGCCTGTTTACTTATTCGAGGCCATTTGGGTGGTTAAATAGGAGAAATAGTGCGAATGAGGCATTTTCAGGCCAAATCAGTGTGCTATAGCCCATAGTTTTGGGGATGGACTCGGGGTCCGAAGGTGTTGTGGATCAAAAATTGATCGGGGCATACCAGGGGGGTTGGCATCATCCCAATGTGATCCGTTTAATTATTCGAGGCCATTTTGGTGGTCAAACGGATGAAACAGTGCGAACGGGGCATTTTCAGGTCAAATTGGTGTGCAAGCCCATGGTTTTGGGGTTTGCCCCAGGATCCAAGGGTTCCGTAGGCCAAAAATCAATCCATGTATGCTAGAGAGGTTGGGTATGGTCCAAGTGTGGTCCGTTTACTTATTTGAGGCCATTTGGGTGGTCAAAAGGGTAAAACGACACGAGCGGGGTATTTTCGAGCCAAATTGGCATACTATAGCATACGGTTTTTGGTGTGGGCCTGGGTTTTTGGATCTGGGGGTACCAAGGGGTTTGGGGATCATCCCAATGTGGTCCATTTATTAATTTGAGGCCATTTAGGTGGTCGAAAGGGTAAAACGGTGCAAACAGGGCATTTTCAGGCTAAATTGGTGTGCTAGCCTACGCTTTTGGGGTTGGGCAAGGGTTCCGAGGTTGCTATGTGCTAAAAATTTACTGGGCTATACCAGGGGGTGGGGATCATCCCTATATGGTCTTTTTATTTAGACTAGGTCATTTGGGTGGTCAAACGGGCAAAACGGCATGAATGAGGCATTTTTGGGCTAGATTAATGTGCTATAGCCCACAGTTTTATGGGTGGGCCCGAGGTCCGGGGTACCGTGGGTCAAAAATTGATCGGGGTGTCCCAGAGAGTTTAGGGATCATCTCAACATAGTTTGTTTATTTATTTGAGGCTATTTAGTTGGTCAAACGGGCAAAACAGCGCGAATGGTGAATTTTTTGGGCCAAATCGTGTGCTATAGCCCACGGTTTCGGGGGAAGGCCCCAGGTCTGGGGGTACCATGGCAAAAATCAGTTGGGGCATGCCAGGGAGGTTGGGGATCATCCCAATGTGGTCTGTTTATTTATTCGAGGCCATTTGGGTGGTCAAACGGGTGAAGCAACATGAATAAGGCATTTTTGGGCCAAATTTGTATGTTATAGCCCACGGTTTAAGGGTTGGGCCCCGGGTCTGGGGTTACCATAGAAAAAAATCAACTGGGGCATGCCAGGGAGGTTAGAGATCATCCCAGTGTGGTCCGTTTATTTATTCGATGCTATTTGGGTGGTCAAACGGGCAAAACAAAGTGAATGAGGCATTTTAGGGCCAAATCAGTGTGCTATAGCCCACGGTTTTGAGGGTGGGCCTGGGATCCAGGGGTGTCGTGCACCAAAAATTGACTTGGGAATTCCAGGGAGGTTGGGGATTATCCCAATATGGTTTATTTATTTATTTAAGGCTATTTCGGTGGTCAAACGAGCGAAACGGTGCAAACGAGTAATTTTTAGGACAAATTGGCGTGCTAGCCCATGGTTTTGGGGTTTGGCTCGGGGTTCGGGGGTGCCATTGGCAAAAAATTAATTGGGGTGTGCCAGTGAGGATAGGGATTATCCCAATGTGGTTAGTTTACTTATTCGAGTCCATTTGGATGGTCAAAAGGGCGAATCAGCGCAAACAGGGCATTTTCGAGCCAAATCGATGTACTATAGCTTTCGATTTTAGGTGTGGGCTCAGAGTTTGAGGTCCGACAGTGTCATAGGTTGAAAATTGACTGGGGCATGCCAGGGGTGGAGGATCATCTCAGTCTAGTCTGTTTATTTATTCTAGGCGATTTGTGTGGTCAAATGGGCAAAACGGCGCAAATGGGGCATTTTTTGACCAAATCGGTGTGCTATAGCCCACGCTCTCGGGGATGGGCCAAGGGTCTAGGGGTGCCGTAGGCCAAAAATCGACCGAAGCTTGCCAGGAAGGTTGGGGATCGATCTAGTATGGTCCTTTTATTTATTCGAGGCCATTAGGGTGGTCAAATGGGCGAAATGGCGCGATTGGGGCATTTTTGGGAAAAATCAGTGTGCTATAGCCCGCGGTTTTAGGGTTGGCCCCGAGGTCCAGGGGTGTCATCGGCTAAAAATTGACCGAGGTGTGCCATGGAGGTTTAGGATCATCCCAGTGTGGTCCGTTTATTTATTCAAGGCCATTTGTGTGGTCAAATAGGCAAAACGATGCGAACGGGGCCTTTCCAGGCTAAATTGGTATGCTATAGCCCACTGTTTGGAGGGTGGGACCAAGGTCCAAGGGTGTCATGGGCCAAATATTGATCGGGGCATGCCAGGAAGATTAGAGATCATCCCAGTTTTGTTCGTTTATTTATTCGAGGCCATTTGGGTGTTCAAGCGAGTGAAACGGCGCGATCGGGGCATTTTTGGGCCAAATCGGTGTGGTATAGCCCACGGTTTTGGGGATGGGCATTGGGTCTAGAGGTGTCTTAGGACAAAAATTGATCGGGGCATGCTAGGGAGATTGGGGATCATCCTAGTATAGTCCGTTTATTTATTAGAGGCCATTTGGGTGGTTAAGTGAGCGAAACGATGCGATCGGGGCATTTTTGGGCCAAATCGGTGTGCTTAGCCCACGGTTTTGGGGGTGGGCCTGGGGTCCAGGGGTGTCATTTTCCAAAAATCAATTGGGGCATGCCAGGGAGGTTAGGGATCGTCCCAGTGTGGTTCATTTATTTATTCCAGGCAAGTTGGGTGGTCTAGCAGAAAAAATTGCGCAAACGGGTTATTTTTTGGCCAAATCGGTGTGCTATAGCCTACAATTTCTGGGGTAGTCCCATGGTACGAGATACTATGAACTAAAAATAAATCGGGGCATGCCAAGGAGGTTAGGGATCATCCCAGTGTGGTCCATTTATTTATTCGAGGCTATTTGGGTGGTCAAACGAGCGAAATAGCCCAAATGGGACATTTTGAGGCTAAGCAATTGTGCTATAGCCCATGGTTTCGGGGGTGGGCCCTAGGTCTGAGGGTTTTATTGGTTGAAGATTGATTGGGGCGTGCCAGGGAGGTTGAGGATCATCCCAGTGTGGTCCGTTTATTTATTCGAGGCTATTTGGGTGGTCAAACGGGTAAATCGATGCAATTGGGGAATTTTTGGGAAAAATTAGTGTGCTAAAGCCCACGATTTTGGGGGTGTCGTGGGCCGAAAATCAACCGGGGCATGCTAAGGAGGTTGAAGATCATCCCAGTGTGGTCTATTTTTTTATTCGAGGCTATTTGGGTTGTTAAACTAGTGAAACGGTGTTAAATGGAATATTTTTGGGCCAATTCAGTGTGCTATAATACACAATTTCGGGGCGTGTCAGTGAGGTTGGGGATTATCCCAGTATGGTTTATTTATTTATTCGAGGCCATTTGGGTGTTCAAAAATGGAAACGGCGTGGACGGGTCATTTTTTGGGCCAAATCAGTGTGCTATAGTCCATGATTTTAGGGGTGGCCCCAGGGTACGGGGGTGCTGTGGGCCAAAAATTAATCGTGGCATGCAAGGGAGGTTGGGGATCATCCCAGTGTCGTCAGTTTATTTATTCGAGGCTATTTAGGTGGTCAAACGGGCGAAACAAAGCGAACGGGGCATTTTTGGGCTATATCGGTGTGCTATAGCCCACGATTTTAGGGGTTGGCCCGGGTTCTGGGGGTACCGTACATCAAAAATTGACCGAGACGTGCTAAAGAGGTTTTGGATTGTCCTAGTATGGTCCGATTATTTATTCAAGGCTATTTGGGTGGTCAAACGGGCAAAACAGCATAAATAGGGCATTTTCAGGCCAAATCTGTGTTCCATAGCCTACCATTTTGGGGGTGGTCCCTGGGTTCGGGGGTGCCGTGGGCCAAAAATTAATTGAGGTATTCTAGGGAGGTTGAGGATCGTCTCAGTGAGGTTCCTTTATTTATTCGAGGCCATTTGGGTTGTTAAATGGGCAAAATAGCACAAACAAGGCATTTTCGGGCCAAATCAATGTGCTATATAGCCTACTGTTTATTGGGTAAGCTCAGGGTTCGGGGGTGTCGTGGGCATAAAATCGATTAGGGCATGCCAGGGAGGTTGGGGATCATCCTAGTGTGATCCGTTTATTTGTTCCACGCCATTTGGGTGGTCAAACGGTCAAAATGGTCTAAACAGTGCATTTTCGAGCCAATTTGGTATGCTTTATAGCCCACAGTTTTAGGGGTGGGCCCGGGTCCCGAAGTGCAGTGGGCTAAAAATTGACCGGGGCATGCCAGGGAGGTTGGGAATCATCCCAGCATGGTCCATTTATTTATTCTAGTCCATTTGGATGGTCAAATGGGCAAAACAGCGTGAATGAGATATTTTCGGGCTAAATCATTGGGCTATAGCCCATGGTTTTGAGGGTAGGCTCGGGGTCCGAGGGTGCCGTGGGCCAAAAATCTGTCGAGGCATGCCAGGGAGTTCTAGTATTGTCCTAGTGTGGTCCGTTTGTTTATTCAGGGCTCTTAGGGTGGACAAATGGGCAAAACAGCGTGATTGGGGCATTTTCGGGCTAAATCGGTGTGCTTTAGCCCATGGTTTTGGGGTTGGGCCCAGGGTTTGGGGGTGACATGGGCTAAAAATTTATTGGGGCATTCCAAGGAGGTTGGGGATCATCCCAGTGTGTTCCAATTTTTGTTCGAGGCCATTTGTGTGGTCAAACGGGCAAAACGGCACGAACGAGACGTTTTTGAGTCAATTCAATGTGTTGCAGATGACGATTTTAGGGGTGGGCCCGGGTTCTAGAGGTTTCGTCAGATGAAAATTAACCGAAGCGTGAAAGGGATGTTAGGGGTGTCCCAATTCAGAGTCAATTTGGTGTAGCACACGGTTTCGGGGTGGGCTCGGGGTCCGGAGGTACCATGGTCCAAAAATTGACCGAAGCGTGCTAGGGAGGTTGGGGATCATCCCAGTATGATCCGTTTATTCAAGGACATTTAGGTTGTCAAATGGGAAAAACGGCGTTAACGGGGCATTTTAAAGCCAAATTAGTGTGCTATAGTTCATGGTTTCGGGGGTGAGCTCAAGGTTCGGGGGTGCTGTCGGCCAAAAATTGACCCGAGCATGCCAGGGAGATTGGGAGTCATCCCTGTGTGGTCTGTTTATTTTTTTGAGGCCATTTGGGTGGTCAAACGGGCAAAACGGCGCGGTTGAGGCATTTTTTATACCGAATCGGTGTACTATAGACCACAATTTTAAGGGTGGGCCGGGAGTCAGGGGGTGCCATGAGCAAAAAATTGATTGGGGCATGCTAGGGTGGTTCGGGATCATTCTAGTGTGGTCCGTTTATTTAATCGAGGCTATTAGGTTGGTCAAACGGGTGAAACAGCGCTAATGGGCTATTTTTGGGCTAAATTGGGGTGCTAGCCCACGATTTTGGGAGTAGGCCCGGGGGTGCTGTGTGCCAAAAATTGATCGAGACATGCTAGGGAGGTTTGAGATCATCCCAGTGTGGTCCATTTATTTATTTGAGGCCATTAGGGTGGTCAAACGGGGAAAACGGTGCTTATGGGGCATTTTTGGGCCAAATCGGTGTGCTAGCCCACAGTTTTGGGGGTGGGCCCGAGGTCTGGGGGTGCCGTGTGCCAGCAAGGTTGTAGATCATCCTAGTGTGGTCCTACTATTTATTCGAGGCCATTTGGATGGTTAAACAGGCAAAACAGTGTTAATGGGGCATTTTCAGACCAAATCGGTGTGCTATTACCCACGATTTTGGAGGTAGGCTTGGGGTCCTGGGGTGCCGTGGGATGAAAATTGATCGGGGCATGCTAAGGAGGTTGGGGATCATCATAGTATGATCCGTTCATTTATTCGAGGCCATTTGGGTGGTCAAACGGGCAAAACGGTACGAACGGGGCATTTTCAAGACAAATCGATGTGCTATAGCCGATGGTTTTGGGGGTGGGCCCGGGGTTCGAGGGTGCTGTGGGCAAAAAATCGATCGAGGCATGCCAGGAGGTTGGGTACCTGATAATGCTCTACTTACACATCAATTTAGTGCAAGACGGTCGTCGTCAATATATTTACCCAACTTTGGACTCGGGGTCGAAACCACTGGGAGCAATGTGTGTGGCTATTAAACTAGTTTGTAACTAAAGCTACAAGTTAAATTCAAATAATTGGCACAAAAATACAAAATAGGGTTTTTTAATGATTAGCAAATAATTGTCGGTCGCTTTAATCTGTGTTTGTAGTCAATAGTTTATAGAGAAACCAGAATTATGTTCACTAGGGTGTTCGATACTTGACAGATGCTAATAGTAGTTCAAGATTCTCATGGTAGGTAGGACAACAAGCTATCTTTATCGATGTTACGCTAAAATGTCTCTCGACCTACTTAAGCATTTAATTTTCTAATCCTTTCGGACTTAGGGAATTTCTATTCACTGCCCAGATTTTACCTCAGGTTAACCAACCTTGTTACAATGCTGGTTATTAAACGAAGTATTTCTGAGTCCTTGTTGATAACTCACTTCCGACTATATTTGATTTCTTTCTCAAGTTAGTCAAAGCAGGTGTCTACTGTTTGCAACCAACAAACATTAATTAAAGCTTCAGAATTATCAAGAAATCCTACCACCTTTTGAATCTTGAACTCTTAGCACCTTATCGAGACCTAACCCTAGATCCCATAACTCAGGTTAATGGAATTTAGCCACTCATGATGCAACAAACGAAACACATAATTGAATTCATAATTGAGAAGATTAAATTACAGAGATGAATAATAATTAGTGAATCATATATTATATCACAAAGAAAAATCCCCAAAATAGTTATATTGTTCGAATCCAAAAAGATAGAGAAAGAAATATCAAAAAATATTCTCCAAGACTCAAAGTATCGAACTCTCTTCAGAATAATGATGATGATGAATGAATGCCTCCTAGAAAACCCTAAAACAAAGCTTTAAATAGTTCAACCTAAATAAGGAAATAAAATTAAAGTTGTAGCTTTTTCTCTGAATAGACGACGATATCCGTGACAGCTTATCAGGAGTCTGACAGCTTATTACGGATGTCGTCAGCTCCTCTGCCCTTTTGGCTTCTGCTGTCTAAGGATGACGATGACATTGCCGCCTTATCACCAACCTGACGGCTTATTACGAATGTCGTCACACAAATGTCGTCAATGTCCATTCTCTGTTTAAGGCTGACGGCATCCCTGATAGCTTATCACCAGGCTGACGACTTATCATGAACGTCGCAGCCACACTTGTCCTTTATTTTGCTTTACTTTTCAGCCTTTTTGTTTCCATTATTTTTGGTTCTCCTACATCTCAACATTTACTAGAAAAATCAAAGTAAGCTAATAAAAAACAACTAAAGTTGCTCAAGACCTTACTATTATTTATAGCTAAAAGCCTCAAATATGTTAACGTAGGCTCACACATCAGTACCTTGGGCCAAAAATCGATCGAGGAGTGCCAGGGGGTTGGGGATCATTCCAGTGTGGTTCGTTTATTTATTCGAGGTAATTTTGGTGGTCAAATGGGCAAAACGGCATAAATGGGGCATTTTTGGGCCAAATCGGTGTGCTATAGCTGAGGGTTTTGGGCGTGGGCCCGGGGTTCGAGGGTTCCATAGGCTAAAAATTGACTGAAGTATGCAAGAAAGGTTGGGGATTATCCCAGCATGGTCTGTTTATTTATTTGAGGCCATTTAGGTGGTCAAACAGGCAAAATAATGCAAATGGGGCATTTCTGGGCCAAATCGCTGTGCTATAGCCCACGGTTTTAGGGCTGGGCCTGGGGTATGGGGGTGCCGTGGGGCAAAAATTGACCGAGGTATGTTAGGGAGGTTGGGATCATCTCAATATGGTCTGTATATTTATTCGAGCATATTTGTATAGTCAAATGGGTGAAACCATGCAAACGAGGCATTTTTAGGCTAAATCGATGTGCTATAGTCCACGGTTTTGGGGGTGGGCCAGGGGTTCGGGGGTGCCGTGGGCCAAAAATTGATCGGGGCATGCCAGGGAGGTTGGGGATCATCCTAGTCTGGTCTATTTTTTTATACGAGGCCATTTGGGTGGTCAAACGGGTGAAACGGCATGAACGGGATATTTTTGAGCCAATTTGATGTGCTACAACACACGGTTTTGTGGGTGGGTCCGAGGTCCAAAGGTGACATAGGCCAAAAATTGGATTGGTATGTCAGGGAGGTTAGGGATCATCCTAGTGTGGTCTGTTTATTTATTCGAGGCCAGTTGGGGTGTCAAACGGGAAAAACAGCATGAATGGGGCATTTTTGGGCCAAATCGGTGTGCTATAGCCCATGGTTTTGGGGGTGGACATGGGGTCCGCGGTGCCGTGGGCCGAAAATCGATTGGGGAATGCCAGGGAGTTTGAGGGTCGTCTCAATATAGTTCTTTTATTTATTTGAGGCCATTTGGGTGGTCAAACGGGCGAAATAGCGTGAACAGGGAATTTTTAGGCCAAATTGGTATGCTATATATAGCTCACGATTTTGGGGGTGGGCCCTGGGTCGGGGGTACCGTGGGTCAAAAACTGACCGAGGTATGCTAAGGAGGTTAGGGATCGTCCCAATGTGGTCCATTTATTTATACTCATCTATTTGGGTTGTCAAATGGGCAAAATAGTGCAAATAGGGATTTTTTAGGCCAAATCGGTGTGGTATAGCCTACGGTTTTGGCGGTGGACCTGGGATACGGGGGTACCATGGACTGAAAATTGACCGGGGCATGCCAGGAAGGTTGGGGTTCATCCTAGTACGGTCCTTTTATTTATTCGAGGCCATTTGGATGGTCAAACAGTCAAAACATCTCGATTGAGGCGTTATCATGCCAAATCGGTGTGCTATAGCCCACAGTTTTAGGAGTGGGCCTGGAGTCTGGGCGTTTCGTGGGCAAAACGTCAATCGGGGCATGCCAGGGAGGTTTGGGATAGTCCTAGTATGGTCCGTTTATTTATTCGAGGCTAGTTAGGTTATTAAATGGAAAAAAAGCGCAAATGAGGCATTTTTGGGCCAAATCAGTGTGCCATAGCCCACAGTTTTTGGGGTGGGCCCGAGGTTCGGAGGTATCGTGGGATGAAAATTGACCGGGCCATGCCAGGGAGGTTCAGGATCATCCCAGTGTGGTCTATTTATTTATTTGAGGCTTTTTGGGTGGTCAAATGGGCGAAACGGTGCGAATAGGGAAATTTTGGGCCTAATCGGTGTGCTATAGCCCATGGTTTCAGGGGTGGGCCCAAGGTTTATGTTGCCGTAGGTAAAAAATCAAATGGGGCTTACTCGGAAGGTTAGGGATCATCCTAGTGTGGTCTGTTTATTTATTCGAGGCCATTTGGGTGGTTAAACGGGTGAAACGGCGCGATCGGGGCATTTTTGGGCCAAACCGGCGTGCTATAACCCACGATTTTGGGGGTGAACCCAAAGTTTGGGGGTGCCGTAGGCTTAATATTAACCGGGGGGGGGGGGGTCAGGGAGGTTGGGGATCATCCCAGTATGGTATGTTTATTTATTCGAGGCCATTTGGGTGGTCTTACGATTGAAACGGAGGGATTAAGGCATTTTCTGGTCAAATCAGTGTGCAATAGCCCACGGTTTTAGGGCTGGACCTGAGGTCCTGGGTTGTCGTAGGCCAAAAATTGATCGGGACATGTCAGGGAAGTTGGAGATCATCCCAGTATGGTCCGTTTATTTATTCGAGGCCATTTGGTTAGTCAAACAGGCAAAACGGTGCGAACGAGGCATTTTTTGGCCAAATCAGTATGCTGTAGCCCATAATTTTGGGGGTGGGCTCGAGATCTGGGGGTTTCGTGGGCAAAAAATTGATAGGGGCATTCCAGGGTGGTAAGGGATCATCCCGGTGTGGTTCGTTTATTTATTCGACGCCATTTTGGTTGTGAAACGGGCAAAATGGCACGAATGGGGCATTTTTGGGCTGAACCGGTGTGCTATAGCCCACGGTTTTGGTGGTGGGCCCGTGGTTTGAGGGTCTTATAGGCCAAAAATTGATCAGGGTATGTCAGGGAGGTTGGGGATCATTCAAGTATGGTCCGTTTATTTATTTGAGGCTATTTGGGTGGTCAAACGGCAAAACATTATGAACGAGACATTTTTGGGCTAAAATGGTGTGCTATAGCCCACGGTTTTGGAGTTAGGCCCGAGATCCAAGGGTGTCGTGGGACAAAAATTAACGAGGGCATGCCAGGAAGGTTGGGGATCATTCTTTTATGGTCTGTTTATTTATTTGAGGCTATTTGGGTGGTCAAACGGGTGAAATGGCACGAATCGGGCATTTTTGGGCTAAATCGGTGTGCTATAGCCCATGGTTTTGAGGGTGGGCCTGGGGTCTGAGGGTACCTTGGGCCAAAAATTGGTAGGGTCATGCTAGGGAGGTTGGGGATCATCCCAGTATGGTCCATTTATTTATTTGAGGCATTTTGGGTAGTCGAACGGGCAAAACAGCACGAACGGGGCTTTTTCGAGATAAATTAGTGTGCTATAGCCCATGATTTCGGAGGTGGGCCTGGGGTACGAGGGCGCCGTAAGCCGAGAATTGATCGGGGTATGTCAGGGTGGTTGGGGATAGTGCCAATATGGCTTGTTTATTTATTCGAGGCAATTTAGGTGGTCAAACGGTCGTAACAGAGTGAACGGAGCATTTTTGAGCCAAATCGATGGGCTAGCCTAAAGTTTTGGGGGTGGGTTCGGTGTCCAGGGATACCGTAGGTAGAAAATTGATCGGGACATGCCAGCGAGGTTAGGGATCATCCCAGTGTGGTCTGTTTATTTATTCAAGGGCATTTGGTTGGTCAAATGGGTAAAAAAATGCAGACGGGGCATTTTCAGGCCAAATCGGTGTGCTATAGCACATAGTTTCATGTGTGGGCCTGGGGTTTTAGGTCCAAGGGTGCCATGGAACAAAAATTGACATGGGCATGCCAGGGTGGTTGGGGATCGTTCCTGTGTGGTCTGTTTATTTATTCTAGGCCATTTGGGTGGTCAAACGGGCAAAATAAAGCAAACGGGGCATTTTTTGACAAAATCGATGAGCTATAGCCCACGATTTTAGGGGTGGTCCTGGGGTCCTGGGGTGCCGTGGGACAAAAATTGACCAGGCCATGCCACGGAGGTTGGGGATTATTCTAGTGTGGTCCGTTTATTTATTCGAGGCCATTTGGGTGGTCAAACGAGCAAAATGGTGCGGACGAGGCATTTTTAAGCCAAATCGGTGTGCTATAGCCGACGGTTTTGGGTGTGGTACCGGGGTCCGAGGGTGCTGCAGGCGAAAAATTGATCGAGGTGTGCCGGGGAGGATGAAGATCATCCCAGTGTGGTCCATTTATTTATATAAGGCCATTTGGGTGGTCAAATGGGCAAAACGGGTCATTTTTAGAATAAATCGATGTGATATAGCCTACAGTTTTGGGGTTGGACAGAGGGTTCGGGGTGCCGTGGCCCAAAAATTTACTAGGCATGTCGGAAAGGTTGGGGATCATTCTAGTATGGTCCATTCATATATTTTAAGCCATTTAGGTGGTTAAAAGAGAGAAACAAAACGAACGGAGCATTTTTGGGCCATATTAGTGTGCTATATAGCCAACAATTTTGGGGGTGGGCCCGTAGTTCGAGTGTGTTGTGCGCCAAAAATCTACCGAGGCATGTCAGGGAGGTTCAGGATCATTCCAGTATGGTCCATTTAATTTTTTGTGGCCATTTGGGTGGACTAACGGGCAAAACAACGCGGATAGGGCATTCTTGGGCCAAATCGGTGTGCTATAGCCCACGATTTTGGGGGATGGCCCGAGGTCCGGGCGTGCTGTGGTTCAAATATTAATAGGAGCATGCCAGGGAGGTTGGGGATCATCCCAGTATGGTTCGTTTAATTTTCCATGGCCATTTGGGTGGATAAACGGGAAAACAACGTGAACGGGACATTTTCGAGACAAACCAGTGTGCTATAGCCCATGGTTTCGAGGGTGGGACCAGGGTTTAGGCGTGCTATCGGCAAAAAATTGATTGGGCATGCCAAGGAGGTTGGGGATCATCCCAGTAGGGTTCGTTTAATTTTTTGTGGCCATTGTGGTGGACAAACGGGTGAAACAACCCTAACAAGCATTTTTTGGTCAAATCGGTGTGCTATAGCCAACGATTTCATGGGTGGGCTTGCTATTTGGGTGTGCTGTGGGCCAAAAATTGATTGGGGCATGACATGGAGGTTAAGGATCGTTCAGTGTGGCCCATTTAATTTTTTGTGGCTATTTGAGTGGACGAACGGGCAAAACGACGCGAACGGGGCATTTTTGGGCCAAATCGGTGTTCTATAGCCCACGGTATCGGGGGTGGGCCTGGGGTTCGAGCGTGCTGTGGGCGAAAAATCAAACAGGGCATTCCAGGGAGGTTGGAAATTGTCCCAGTGTGGTCCATTTAATTTTTGAGTCCATTTCGGTGGACAAACAGACGAAACAGCGTGAATGGGGCATTTTCAGGCTAAATTGGTGTGCTATAGCCTACGGTTTTGGTGGTGGGCTTGAGATTCGGGCATACTGTGGGCTGAAAATTGACCGAGGCGTGTCAGGGAGATTGGGGATCATCCCAGTGTAGTTTGTTTAATTTTTTTATGGCCATTTGGATGGAGAAACAGGTGAAACGGCGCGAACGGGGACTAGTCAGACCAAATCAGTGTGCTATAGCCCACGGTTTCTTGGGTGGGCCTGGGGTCCGAGTGTGCTTGCACTGAAAATTGATCGAGGCATGCCAGGAAGGTTGGGAATCATCTCAATGTAGTCCGTTTAATTTTTCGTGGCCATTTGCATGGACAAATGTGCAAAACGGCATAAGTGGGGCCTTTTCGAGCCAAATCGATGTGTTATAGCCCTCGGTTTTGTGGGTAGGCTCGGGGTACGAGTGTGCTATGGCCAAAAATCGACCGGCGCATGCCTGGGAGGTTTGGGAACATCCCAGTATGGCTCTTTTAATCTTTCATGGCCATTTGGGTGCACAAACGGGCGAAACGATGTGAATAGGGAAATTTTGGGATAAATTATTGTTCTATAGCTCACGATTTTAGGGGTGGGCTTGGGGTTCGGGGGTGCCGTCAGTCAAAAGTCGATCGGGGTATGGCAGGGAGGTTGGGGATTGTCCATGTGTGGTCCTTTTTTTATTCGAGGCCAATTTGGTGGTCAAACAGGTGAAACGGTGCGAACGGGACATTATCTGAGGTAGTACTAATTAATGCTTGAATTGCTTACGAGCCAATTCGGTGAGCTACAACTTATGGTTTTGGGGGTGGGCCATGGGTCTGGGGGTATCGTTGGCCATAAATTGATTGAGGTATGTCAGGGAGGTTGGGGATCATCCCAGTATGGTCCATTTATTTATCCGAGGCCATTTGGTTGGTCAAACGGGCAAAACAGCACGAATGAGGCATTTTCAAACCAAATTGGTGTGCTATAGCCGACGGTTATGGGGGTGGGCCCGAGGTCTGAGGGTGCTGTAGGAGAATGGGGATCATCCCAGTATGGTCTATTTATTTATTCGAGGCCATTTGGGTTGTCAAACGGGCAAAATAGGTCATTTTCGGGATAAATCGATGTGTTATAGCCCACGGTTTCGGGGATGGGCCAAAGATTCGGGGGTGTCGTTGCCCAAAAATTTACTGGGCATGCTAGAGAGGTTGAGGATCATCCAAGTATGATTAGTTTACATATTCGAGGCCATTTAGGTGGTTAAATGGAAGAAACAGAGTGAATGGGGCATTTTTGGGCCAAATCGGTGTGCTATAACCCACTGTTTTGGGGGTAGGCATAGGGTTCGGGCGTACTGTGGGCCGAAAATCGAGCGGGGTGTGCTAGGGAGGTTGTGGATTATCCTAGTATGATCCGTTTAATTTTTTGTGGTCATTTGGGCGAACAAATGAGCGAAACGGCGCAAACGGGGTGTTTTCAGGCAAAATCTGTGTGCTATAGCCTGCGGTTTTAAGGTGGGCCTAGGGTTCGAGACTGATGTGGGAGAAAAATTGACCGGGGCATGCCAGGGAGATTGGGGAACATTCCAGTATGGTCCGTTTATTTTTTAACTATTTGTGTGGACAAATCGGCTAAACGACACGAACGAAGCATTTATGGGCCAAATTGGTATGCTATAGCCCATAGTTTTGGGGGAGGACCCGAGGTTCGGGCATGCTGTGGGCCAAAAATTGATCGAGGCATGCCAGGGAGATTGGGGATAATCCCAGTATGGTCCGTTCAATTTTTCATAGCCATTTAGGTAGAGAAATAGGCAAAATAGCGCGAATGGGGCATTTTTGAGCCAAATCAGTGTGCTATTGCCCACGGTTTCGAGGGTGGGCCCGAGCATGCTATGGGCTAAAAATTGATCGGGGCATGCCAGAGAGGCTGGGGATCATCCCAGTGTGGTGCGTTTAATTTTTTGTGACCATTTGGATGGACTAACGGCCGAAAGAGTGCGAATGGGGCATTTTCAGGCTAAATCGGTGTGCTATAGCCCACGGTTTTGGGGGTGGGCCTGGGGTCCGAGAGTGCTGTGCATAAAAAATTGACCGGGGTATCCCAAGAGGGTTGAGGATCATCCCAATGTGGTCCATTTAATTTTTTGTGGCTATTTGGGTGGACAAATGGGTAAAACAGCGCGAACGAGGCATTTTCGAGCAAAATTGATGTGCTATAGCTAACGATTTCGGGGGTGGGCTCGGGGTTCTGGCGTGATATGGACTAAAAATTGACTGAGGCATACCAGGGAGGATGGGAATTGTGTTTGTGTGGTCTCTTTAATATTTCATGGCTATTTGGGTGGACAAACAGGAGAAACGACACGAACGAGGCATTTTTGGGTCAAATTGGTGTGCTATAGCCCATGGTTTTGGGGGTGGGCCCGAGGTCTGGGAGTGTTGTGGTCCGAAAATTGACTAGGGTGTACCAAGGAGGTTGGGGATCTTCCCAGTGTAGTCCGTTTAATTTTTTATGGCCATTTGGGTGGACAAACGAGCGAAACGGCGCGAGGGACATTTTTGGACAAAATCAGTGTGCTATAGCCCACAGTTTTGGAGGTGGGCCTGGGGTTCGGGCATGCTGTGAGATGAAAATTTATTGAGGCATGCCAAGGAGGTTAGGGATCATCCCAGTGTGGTCTATTTATTTTTTCGAGGCCATTTGGGTGGTCAAACGGGCGAAACAACGCGAATGGGGTATTTTTAGGTCAAATTGGTGTGCTATAGCCCATGGTTTTAGGGGTGAGCCCAGGGTTTGGACGTGCCATGTGATAAAAATTGACCGGGGCATGCCAGGAATGTTAGGGATCATCCCAGTATGGTCCGTTTAATTTTTTATGGCCATTTGGGCAGACAAACGGGTGAAACGGCATGAATGGGGCATTTTTGGGTCAAATTAATGTGCTAAAGCCCACGGTTTCACGGGTGGGCCCGGGGTTCGGGTGTACTATATGCCAAAAATTGACCAGGGTATGCTAGAGAGGTTGTGGATTATCCCAGTATGCTAGAGAGGTTGTGGATCATCCATTTGGATGGACAAACAGGCAAAACGGTGCGAACGGGGTGTTTTCAGGCCAAATCGTTGTGCTATAGTCCACGGTTTTGGGGATGTGCCTGGGGTCCGAGCATGCTGTGGGCCAAAATTCAATTGGGGCATGCCAGGGAGGTTGGGAATCGTCCCAGTGAGGTTCGTTGAATTTTTATGGCCATTTGGGTGGACAAACGGGCAAAACGGCGCGAACCCTGGTATTTTTAGGCCAAATAGGTGTGCTATATAGCCCACAATTTTGGGGATGGTCCCGGGTTTGGGTGTGCTGTATGCTAAAAATCTACCGGGGTGTGTCAGGAGGGTTGAGGATCATCCCAATGTGGTCCGTTTAACTTTTCGTGGCTATTTGGGTGGACAAATGGGCGAAACGGTGTGAACGGGACATTTTTGAGGCAAATCGGTGTGCTATATAGCCCATGGTTTTGGGGGTGGGCTCGGGTTCCGACGTGCTGTGGGCTGAAAATCGATTGAGACATGCAAGGGAGGTTGGAGATCATCCCAATGTGGTCCGTTTAATTTTTTCTGGCCATTTGGGTGGACAAACGGTTGAAACAGCCCGAATGGGGCATTTTTAGGTCAAATCAATGTGCTATAGCCCACGGTTTTGGGGGTGGGCCCGACGTTCGGGCGTGCTGTGGGCCAAAAATTGATCGGGGCGTGCCATGGTGGTTAAGGATCGTCCAGTATGGCCCATTTAATATTTTGTGGCTATTTGAGTGAACAAACAGGCGACACGGCACGAACGGGGCATTTTTGGGCCAAATCAGTGTGCTATAAACCAAGGTTTTGGGGGGTGGGACTGGTGTTCGAGCGTGCTATGGGCCAAAAATTGATCGGGCATGCCATAGAGGTTGGAGATCGTCTAGTGTGGCTCATTTATTTTTTTGTGGCCATTTGAGTGGACAAACGGGTGAAACGGTGCGAACGGGGCTTTTTTGGGCCAAATTTGTATACTATAGCCCACGGTATCAGGGGTGGGCTTGGGGTTCAAGCGTACAGTGTTCACAAAATTGAATAGGGCATGGCAGTGAGGTTTAGAATCATCTCAGTGTGGTTTATTTAATTTTTCATGGCCATTTGGGTGGACAAACGGACAAAATGGCGTAAACGGGGATTCTTCGGCCCAAATCAGTGTGATATAGCCTAGGGTTTCGAGGGTGGGCCCGGGATTCGGGTATGCTGTGGGCCAAAAATTGATCGAGGCATACCAGGGAGGTTGGGAATCATCCCAGTGTGGTCTTTTTAATTTTTCATGGACATTTAGGTGGACAAACAAGCAAAACGATGTGAATGGGGTATTTTCAGGTCAAATCGGTGTGCTATAACCCACAGTTTTGAGGGTGGGCCTGGGGTCCGAGCGCGCAATGGGCCGAAAATCAACCGGGGCATGCTAGGGAGGTTGGGGATCATCACAGTGTGGTCTGTTTAATTTTTCGTGGCTATTTTGGTAGACAAATGGGTGAAACAGTGTGAATGAGGACTATATTGGCGAAATCAGTGTGCTATTGCCTACGGTGTCTACTGTGGGCCAAAAATAAATCGGCCGTGCCAGGGAGGTTGGGGATAGTCCCAATATGGTTCGTTTAATTTTTTTTAGCCATTTGCATGAACAAATTTGCAAAACGGCGCAAACGGAGCATTTTCGAACCAAATCAGTGTGCTATAGCCTTCGATTTTGGGGGTAGGCTTGGGTTTCGGGCCTGCTATTGTCCAAAAATTGATCAGGGCATGCCAGGGAGGTTGGGGATCATTCCAGTATGGTCCGTTTAATTTTTTGTGGTTATTTGGATGGACAAACGGGCAAAACAAAGTGAATGGGGCCTTTTCAGGCTAAATTGGTGTGCTATAGCCCAAGGTTTTGGGGGTGGGCCCAGGTTTCGGGCATATTATGTGCCAAAAATTGATCGGGGCATGCCAGGGAGGTTGAGGATCATCCCAGTATGGTTCGTTTAATTTTTCATGGCCATTTGGTTGGACAAACGGGCGATACGACATGAATGGGGTATTTTCGAGCTAAATCGATGTGCTATAGCCCACAGTTTTCGGGGTAGGCCTGGGGTTCGGGCATACTATGGGATGAAAATTGGCCTGGGCATGCGAGGGAGGTTGGGGATCATCCTAGTATGGTTCATTTAATTTTTTGTGGCCATTTTGGTGGACAAACGGGAAAAATAGCGTGAACAGCGCCTTTTCGCACCAAATCGGTGTTCTAAAGCCCATGGTTTTGGGCGTGGGCCTGGGGTATGGGATTGTAAGGGAGGTTGTGGATCATCTTAGTGTGATCTATTTAATTTTTTCGACTATTTGCATGGACAAAAGTGCGATACAGCAGGAACGGGGCATTTTTGGGCCAAATCGGTGTGCTATAGCCCACGATTTTGGGGGTAGACCCGGGACTCGGGCGTGCTGTGGACCAAAAATCAATCAGGGTGAGCCAGGGAGATTGAGGAATATCTAAGTGTGGTCCGTTTAATTATTTGTGGCTATTTGGGTAGACAAACGAATGAAACGGTACGAACGGGGCATTTTTGAGATAAATTGGTGTGTTATAGCCCACGGTTTTGGATGTGGGTCCGGGGTTCAGGTGTTTTGTGGATTAAAAATAGACCGGGGCATACCAGGGAGGTTAGGGATCATCCCAGTATGGTTTATTTAATTTTTTGTGGCCATTTGGGTGGACAAACGGGTGAA
The DNA here is from genome assembly GCF_002878395.1 of Capsicum annuum. NCBI lineage: Eukaryota > Viridiplantae > Streptophyta > Magnoliopsida > Solanales > Solanaceae > Capsicum > Capsicum annuum. Next base: position 232,863 of record NW_025842141.1, read on the forward strand.
ACGACGTGAACAGGGCATTTTCGATATAAATCATTGTGTTATAGTCCATGATTTCGGGGGTGGGCTCGGGTTTGGGGGTGACGTCATTCAAAAGTCGATCAGGGCATGTCAGGAAGGTTGGGGATCATTCATGTGTGGTCATTTTTTTATTCGAGTCTATTTGGGTTGTCAAACGGCTGAAACGGCTCGAACGGGACATTTACGGGCTAATTCAATGAGCTAAAACTTACGGTTTTGGGGGTGGGCCTAGGGTTCGATGGTATCATACCCTAAAAATTGATCGTGGTATGTAAAGGAGGTTGGGGATCATCCCAGTGTGGTCTATTTATTTATTCAAGGCCATTTGGTTGGTCAAACGGGTGAAACGGTGCAAATGGGGCATTTTCTGGCTAAATCGGGGTGCTATAGCCCATGGTTTTTGGGGTGGGCTCGAGGTCTGGGTGTGTCATGGGCCAAAAATCGATCGAGGCATGCCAGGGAGGTTGGGGATCATTCCAGTATGGTCCGTTTATTTATTCGAGGCCATTTTGGTTGTCAAACAGGCAAAACAGCACAAATCGGGCATTTTCGGGCCAAATTGGTGTTCTATAGCCTATGTTTTTGGGGGTGGGCCCATGGCTGGATGGTGCCGTAGGCAAAAAATTGATCAGGGCATGCCAGGGAGGTTGGGGATCATCCCAGTGTTGTCTGTTTATTTATTCGAGGCAATTTGGGTGGTCAAACAGGCAAAACGGCACGAACGGGACTTTTTTGGGCCAAATCGGTGGGATATAGCCCATGGTTTTAGGGTTGGGCCCGACCTCCGAGGGTTCTGTGGCTAAAAATTGACTAGGGCATTCCAGGGAGGTTGTGGATCATTGTAGTGTGGTCCGTTTATAAATTTGAGGCTATTGGGGTGGTCAAACGGGCGAAACAGCCTAAACATGGACATTTTTAGGCCAAATCGGTGTATTATACCCCACGGTTTTGGGTGTAAGCCTAGGGTTTGGGTTTACCATTGGCCAAAAATCGATAGGGGCGTGCCAGGGAGTTTAGGAATTATCCTGGTGTGGTACGTTTATTTATTCGAGGCTATTTTGGTGGTTAAACGAGTGAAACAGCGTGAACAGGGCATTTTCGAGATAAATCATTGTGCTATAGCCCACAATTTTAGGGGTGGGCCCAGGGTTTGGGGGTTTCATCAATCAAAAGTCAACCGGGGCATGCCAGGGAGGTTGGGGATCATCCATGTGTGGTCCTTTTTTTATTCGAGGCCATTTTATTTGTCAAACGGGTGAAACGGCATGAACGGGACATTTACGAGCTAATTCGGTGACCTACAGTTTACAGTTTTGGGGGTGGGCCCAGGGTCTGGGGGTATCATAGGCCAAAAATTGATTGAAGTATGTTAGGAGGTTGGGGATTGTCCCAGTGTGGTCCGTTTATTTATTTTAGGCCATTTGGGTGGTCAAACGGGTGAAATAGCACTATCGGGGTATTTTCAGGCTAAATCAGCAAGCTATATGCCATGATTTCGGGGTTTGTCCTGGGGTCCGAGGGTGCCATAGGCCCAAAATTGACTGGGGTGTATCAAGAGGGTTAAGGATTATCCCAGTGTGGTCCTTTTATTTATTCGAAGCCATTTGGGTGGTCAAACAGGCAAAACATCGCAAATGAGGAAATTTTAGGCAAAATCGATGTGCTATAGCCCATGGTTTTGGGGGTGGGTCCGAGGTCCGGGGGTGCTGTAAGACAAAAATCAATTGGGGCATGCCAGGGATGTTGTGGATCATCCCAGTATGGTCCATTTATTTATTGGAGTCCATTTGGGTGGTCAAACGGGCGAAATGGCACGAATGGGGCATTTTCAGGCCAAATCGATGTGCTATAGCCTTTGGTTTTGGGGGTGGACCCGAGGTCCGGGAGTGCTATAAGCTAAAAATAGATCGGGGCATGCCAGGGAGGTTAGAGATGGTCCTAGTATGGTCCATCTATTTATTCGAGTCCATTTAGGTGGTCAAACGAGCAAAATGGCACGAATGAGGCATTTTCGGGCCAAATCGTTGTGCTATAGCCCACGGTTTTGAGGGTGGGCCCAGGGTCTGAGGTGTCATTGGCCAAAAATCAATTGGGGGATGCTAGCGAGGTTGGGGATCACTGCATTATGGTCCGTTTATTTATTCGAGGCAATTTGGTTTGTCACACGGGTGAAAAAATATGAACGTGGCTTTTTCGGGACAAATCGGTGTGCTATAGCCCATCGTTTCAGGGTTGGGCCTGAGGTACGAGGGTACCGTAGGCAAAAAATTGATTGGGGCATATCAGGGTGGTTGGGATAGTCCCAGTGTGCTCCGTTTGCTTATTTGAGGCAATTCCAATGGTTAAACAGACGTAACGGCGCGAACAGGGCATTTTTAAGCCAAATCTGTGTGCTAGCCTACGCTTTCGGAGGTGGGTTCGAGATTCAGGGATACCGTAGGCAGAAAATTGATCAGGATATGCCAGTGAGGTTAAGGATCAACTAAGTGTGGTCCATTTATAATTCAAGGCCATTTGGTTGGTCAAACGGGCAAAACGGCGCAGACAGGGCATTTTCAGGCCAAATTAGTGTGCTATAGCACATGATTTCATGTGTGAGCCTAGGGTTCGAGGTCCTGGGTTTCCGTGGAATAAAAATTGACCTGAGCGTGCCAAGGAGGTTGGGGATCATTCTTGTGCGGTCCGTTTATTTATTCTAGGTCATTTGGGTGGTCAAACGGGTAAAATGGCATAAACGGGGCATTTTTTCTCCAAATCGGTGAAGTATAGGCCACGATTTTGAGGTTGGTCCTGGGGTTTTGTGGGACAAAAATCAACTGGGGTATGCCAGGGAGATTGGGGATCGTTCCAGTGTGGTCTGTTTATTTATTTGAGGCTATTTGGGTAGTCTAACGGGCAAAATGGTGCGAATTAGGCATTTTCAAGCTAAATCGGTGTTCCATTGCCGATGGTTTTGGGGGTGGGCTCGGGGTTCGAGGGTTCTGTGGGCCAAAAATTGATCAAGGCATGTCGGGAAGAATTGGGATCATCCCAGTGTGGTCCATTTATTTATACGAGGCTATTTGGGTGGTCAAAAGGGCAAAACAGGTCATTTTTGGGATAAATTGATGTGCTATAGCCCACGGTTTTGGGGGTGGGCCTATGGTTCGGGGGTGTTGTAGCCTAAAAATTCTCTGGGCATGCCAGGGAGGGTTGATATCATCCCATTATGATCCGTTTACATATTCAAGCCTATTTGGGTGGTTAAACAAGAGAAATGGAGCTAATGGGGCATTTTTGGGCCATATCAGTGTGCTATAGCCCACTGTTTTCAGGGTGGGAAAGAGGTCCGGGCGTGGTCCAAAAATTGATCGGACTATGCCAGGGAGGTTGAGTATCATCCCAATATGGTTCGTTTAATTTTTCATGGCTATCTGGTTGGATAAACGGGCGAAACGGCGTGAATGGAACATTTTTGAGCAAAATCGGTATGCTATAGACCATGGTTTTGGGTGTGGGCTCGAGGTTTGGTCATGCTATGGGCCAAAAATCAACCGAGATGTGACAGGGAGGTTGGGGATCATCCCAGTGTGGTTTGTTTAATTTTTCATGGCCATTTTGGTGGACAAACGGGTAAAACGGCTCGAACAGGGCCTATTCGGGCCAAATTGGTGTGCTATAGCCCACGGTTTTAGGGGTGGGATTGGGGTATGGGCGTTTCAGGGAGGTTGGGGATCTTCCTAGTGTGGTCTTTTTAATTTTTTGTGGCCATTTGCATGTACAAAAGTGCGATACAACATGAACGGGGCATTTTTAGGCCCAATCGGTGTGCTATAGCCCATGGTTTTGGGGGTGGACCCGGGGTGGGAGTGTCACGCCCCAAATCCTATTAAGGCGGACTGGCACCCGTCGCCGGTAAGGCTCGGGAGAACCGACCTGTAGCAATATATTACCTATGAACATTATAAGTTCCTTTCATACTAAACATGCCCTCAAAAGATAAATAGGACTAGCAAGTCAAAAGATATTATATGACTAGGCCGTTGGAGCCACAATGTCTACGATACGATACATGACCATACTATACTTAACGTAGTCTACAAGGCCTCTAGACAAGAAACATTATCTTATAAGGGTCGGGACAGGCCCCGCCTCATGATAAGATACTATACAATGCAAAAAGATATGATAAGACTCAAAGCCCCGAAGCAACCTGGAGCTCAGTGACTGCGGTTGATATCCTGTACACTTACTAGGGAGGTTTATTAGCTTCTGTACCTGCAGTATGGAATGCAGGTCCCCCAAGAGGGACGTCAGTACAAAATAATGTACTGAATATGTAAGGCAACATGTACTATATATGAGATAAATGTAGGGTAAAAGACCACCTTTATGAATATTGTGGAGTCATGTATCTTATAACAATTATGTTACTTTACTCTTATTACTTGTATAATCTGTGCACAGCATGTAATACAGATGACCAGCTGATCAGTGGTAAATCTATATCAGGATCGACCCATGCTAGTCTTTCCTTTCACCCCTGGGATACCCCCTGTAATACTGGGATTGACCCATGCTAGGTGATTCTTTCACCTCTGGGATACCACCCATCAGAAGCAACTGTAGACATAAATCTTCTTATTACTTTTGAGATGAATCTTTGGTGGTCGTAACATTTGAGCTATAAGACTATAAGCATGACAAATTACAAGTATGTGTCCATGTAACATCATATCATAATGAAAAGAGTGGGTTGTACAATTAGTGAAACATGTAGGACATAAACAACGTATGAACTTTATTTAGCTAAAAAGAAGACTCATATGTCATGGTACCCAATGTATGTATGCAGCAGTGACAATGCTCGAATCTGGACACACAAGTACATGTTAAAGAGTGGAGTGGTTATGTCGAAGTTTGTAAAGATCTCTATGTGCCAATGAAGACTTTGGATTCCATGCCAAATAATAAGAGATCGAATAGCCTTACATACCTCGACATATCAACTTGTTTTTACGTCGAAATGACTTCTTTTCTTCCAACTATTTATCTACAATATCATGTTTTAAAGCTAGTATTAGCAGCTAATCAATGCATCTGGACAGCCCAATCTCACAAGACACAACATTTTGGCAACAAACGTATAACCATCAACTCAATGGTGTTATTCCGACTTTCTCAATTCTAACTGTATTCAACCAGCATACATTATCATATACATGATGTATACAGCCTATATTAGCTCTATAACATGCTGGAAACAGTCCATAACTACAACACATAACCATTTTACTAAACGCTCAACTAAGAAGCACAACATCTCGTCGTCTCCCTACATTTCATCGTTAACAATTCATACTTGTCCCAACTTTGAACCAGATGCTCCCAACATATATATACATCAAATAAATCTTAACATAGTCACAAAATAGCTCAAAACTTAGGGGGAAACGTGAAACAACAGCCCCCTCAACAAAACAGTCCAATACCATTTTGGAAGCACATAAGATCATATAAGGATACTTGTTTCCAAAGAACTAGCAAAACAGTCCAGCAACCTTGGCAACCATATACACACTATAAAATGTTAATAACCTCAACTTTATATCATATTAAAGTCAAAAATCAGGGTAAGAATTGTTCCAAAGCCAAGAAAACCAAACAACAACTTTCAGGACACAAGCTGTCCAGAAATTCCTGCACAGTGAACCAGCCAACTTATCTTGTTTTCCATGGAAAATTCATATCAAATATATGGTTATTTTTACATAACTTAACTCCCAAGGTGTAGGTCTAATTCAAGAACTCAAAAAGTAGCCTTTGGTTGCCTTCCAAGGTGAAGAAATGCCAAGAGAAACTTAGAGAGAACAGCTGAAATTTTTTTTTGGTCTTTTATTGATTAACCTAGGGAGCTCGGTTTTGGTCCCTTTTTAAGGAGACTTTAGACCGAATTTCTCCTTATATTTGCAGCTGATTAACTCAAATTGGTCAATGACTAATTTTCCCCTTTCACTTGGGCCTTTTGGATCTCTAAATCAATGGGCTTTAGTGGCCCATTTCCTTAATCTTTCTTGCACTTTGTTTGGGCCCAATCTTGTTAGTAGTGAATGAATGTAGTTGGGCCTATTATATAAAAATTTTGGGCTGAACATCTTGGCCCAATATAATGTTAAACCATTGGCTTAAATAGCCTCCCTAACTTGGGCTTCGTTTGTCACAAGACTTGGAAAGTTTCGGCGTTAAGCCTTGTCTTCGTTCCCCTTTCTTTTTACTAACGTCTAGACTTCAAGTGAGTTCACTTATGAATGAATTCTTCTCCCTCATGATATATAATTTTTAAGCTAAGCACACAGGTGACTCACCTGCTAGCTTCCTAAGTTCCATAAGCATGTCAATGATTTTCTCCGTTTAAGGCCACAGTCTCTAAATAGATTTCCATATAGTGCCCCAATCCAACACTTGAACACTTGAAAAATTTTGGTAGTAATTAAATCAAGTCGTATGTCATTTTATGTGAACATTACTAGTACATGTAAAATGTGGGGTGTTACAGGGAGCGTGCTGTGGGACAAAAATCAATTAGGGCATGCCAGGGAGCTTGGGGATCGCCCCAGTATGGTCCGTTTAATTTTTTGTGGACATTTTGGTGGACAAATGAACGAAACGACACAAACAGGGTATTTTTGGGATAAATCAGTGTGCTATAGCCAACAGTTTCATGTGTAGGCCTAGAGTTCGAGTGTGTTGTAGACCAAAAATAGATTGGGACATGCCAGGGTGGTTGGGGATCATCCTAGTGTAGTCCGTTTATTTTTCTGTGGCCATTTGGGTGGAAAAACGGGAGAAACGGCGCGAATGGAGTATTTTTGGGCTAAATAGGTGTGCTATAGTCCTTGGTTTCGGGTGTGGGCCCAAGGTTCAGGTGTACCATCAGCCAAAAATCGATTGAAGCATGCCAGGTAGGTTAACGATCATCCTAGTATGGTCCATCTATTTATTCGAGTCCATTTGGATAGTCAAACTTGCAAAATGGCACGAATAAGGCATTTTCGGGCCAAATCGATGTGCTATAGCCCACGGTTTTGGGGGTGGGCCTAGGGGCTGAGGGTGCCATTGGCTAAAAATTGATTGGGGCATGCTAGGGATGTTGGGGATCATCCCAGTATGGTCCGTTTATTTATTCGAGGCAATTTGGGTAGTCAAACGGGCGAAACAACACAAAGGAGGCATTTTTGGGACAAATCGGAGTGCTATAGCCCACGATTTTGGGGGTGGGCCTGAGGTACGAGGGTACCATTGGCGAAAAATTAACCGGGGTGTGTCAGGGATGTTGGGGATACTCCCAGTGTGGTTCGTTGATTTATTCAAGGCAATTTAGGTGGTCAAACAAGCGTAACGGCACGAACGGGGCATTTTTGAGCCAAATCTGTGTGTTAGCCCAAGGTTTTGGGGATGGGTATAGGGTTCGGGGATACCGTGGGAATAAAATCAATCGGGACATGGTAGCGAGGTTAGGGATCATCCCAGTGTGGTTCGTTTATTATTCTAGGCCATTTTGTTGGTCAAACGGGCAAAACAATGCAAACATAGCATTTTTCGGCCAAATCGGTGTACCATAGCCCAAGGTTTTGGGGGAGGACCAGGGGTCCAGGCATGCTGTGGGCCGAAAATCGATCGAGGCATTCCTGAGAGATTAAGGATCATCCTAGTATGGTTCATTTAATTTTTCATTGCCATTTGGGAGGAGAAACTGGTGAAACAGCACGAACGAGACATTTACGAGTCAATTCGGTAAGCTACAGCTTACGATTTTAGGGGTGGGCTCGGGGTCTGATGGTATCGTATGCCAAAAATCGACCGGGGCATGTCAGGGAGGTTGGGAATCATCCCAGTGTGGTCCGTTTATTTATTCAGGGCCATTTGGTTGGTCAAATGGATGAAACGGTGCAAACAAGGCATTTTCTAGCCAAATCGGTATGCTATAGCCCACGATTTTGGGGGTGGGCTTGAGGTCCGGGGGTGCCGTAGGCTGAAAATTGATCGGGGCGTGCCAGGGAGGTTGGGTATCATCCCAGTGTGGTTTGTTTATTTATTCGAAGCCATTTTTGTTGTCAAACGAGCAAAATGGGATGAATGGGGCATTTTCGTGCCAAATCGGTGTTCTATAGCCTACGTTTTTGGGGGTGGGCTCGTGGTCCGAGGGTGCCGTGGGCCGACAATTGATCAGGGCATGCTAGGGAGGTTGGGGATCACCCCAATGTGGTCTTTTTATTTATTCAAGGTAATTTGGATTGTCAAACGGGCGAAATGGCGTGGACGGGGCTTGTTCAAGCCAAATTGGTGTGCTATAGCCTATGGTTTTGGGGTTGGGCCCGACGTCCGATGGTGCCGTGGGCCAAAAATTTACCAGGGCATTCCAGGAGGGTTGAGGATCCTTCTGGTGTGGTCCATTTATTAATTTGAGTCTATTTGGGTAGTCAAACGGGCAAAACAGCCCAAACGAAATATTTTCGAGCCAAATCGATGTGCTATAGCCCATGGTTTTAGGAGTGGGCCCAGGGTCTGGGGTTGCTGCAGGCCAAAACTCGATCGGGGCATGCCTGAGAGTTTGGGGATTATCTCGGTGTGGTACATTTATTTATTCGAGGCCATTGTGGTGGTCAAACGGGTGAAACATCATGAACGGGCAATTTTTGGGCCCAATCGGTGTGCTATAGCCCATGGTTTCGGGGGTGGGCCCGAGCTTCGGGGTTGACATGAGCTGAAAATAGATCGGGGTGTGCCAGGGATGTTGTGGATTATCCCAGTATGGTCCATTTATTTATTCGTGGCCATTTGATAGGTTAAACGAGCTAAATGGTATAAATTGGGCATTTTTGGGCTAAATCAGTGTGCTATATAGCCCATGGTTTCAGGGGTGGGCCCAAGGTCCAGGAGTACCGTGAGCCAAAAATTGATCGGGCGTGCCAGGGAGGTTGGGGATCATCCCAGTGTGGTCTGTTTATTTATTCAAGTCCATTTGGGTGGTCAAACGGGCAAAATGACATGAATGAGGCATTTTTGGGCCAAATCAATATGCTATAGCCCACGGCTTTGAGGGTGGGCCCAGAGTATGAGGATGCCATGGGCCAAAAATCAATTGAGGCATGTTAGGGAGGTTGGGGATTATCCCAGTATGGTTTGTTGATTTATTCGAGGCAATTTGGGTGGTCAAATGGGCGAAACGATGCGAATAGGGCTTTTTTGGGACAATTCGATGTGCTATAGCCCACGGTTTTGGGGGTGGGCTTGAGGTACGAGGGTACCATAGGAAAAAAAATGATCAGGGCGTGTCAGGGTGGTTGGGGATAGTCCCAGTGTGGTCTATTTTTTTATTTGAGGCAATCGAGGTGGTCAAATGAGCGTAACGGCACGAACGGGGCATCTTTTAGCTAAATCAGTGTGCTAGCCCACAGTTTTGGGGGTGGGTCAGGGGTTCGAGGATACCGTGGGCAGAAAATCAATCGAGATATGCTAGCGAGGTTGGGGATCATCCCAGTGTGGTCCGTTTATTATTCAAGGCCATTTGGTTGGACAAACGAGCGAACAGCACAGATGGGGTATTTTTAGACCAAATCGGTGTGCTATATAGCACATGGTTTGGTTTGTGGGCGTAGGTTCGGGGTCTAGGGGCGCCGTGGAATAAAAATTGATCGGGGCATGGCAGGGAGGTTGGGGATCGTTCCTGTGTGGTCCGTTTATTTATTCTAGGCCATTTGGGTGGTTAAATGGACAAATTTTGCACAATCGGGGCATTTTTTGGCCAAATCAGTGAGCTATAGCCTACGATTTTGGGGGTGGTCCCAGGGTCCCGGGGTCTTGTTGGATAAAAATTGATCGAGGCATGCCAGGGAGGTTGGGGATCATCCCAGTGTGGTCTGTTTATTTATTCGAGGCCATTTGGGTGGTCAAATGGGTAAATCATTGAACGAGATATTTTCAAGACAAATCGGTGTGCTATAGCCGACGATTTTGGCGGTGGGCTCGGGGTCCTAGGGTTCTGTGGGCCAAAAATTGGTCGAGGCATGTCGGGTAGGATTGGGATCATATCAGTGTGGTCCATTTATTTATTCGAGGAAATTTGAGTGGTCAAAAGGGCAAAACAGGTCATTTTCGAGATAAATCGATGTGCTATTTCCCACATTTTTGGGGGTGGGCCTAAGGTTTGAGGGTGTCGTGGCCTAATAATTAACTGGGCATGCCAAGGAGGTTGGGGATCATCCCAGTATAATCCGATTATATATTCGAGGCCATTTGGGTGGTTAAACGGGAGAAACAGAGCGAACGGGGCATTTTTAGGCCAAATCGGTGTGCTGTAGCCTACTATTTTGGGGGTGGGCACGGGGTTTGGGCATGATGTGGGCTGAAAGTTGATCGGGGCATGCCAGGGATATTGTTGATCATCCTAGTACGGTCCGTTTAATTTTTAGTGGCCATTTGGGTGGACGAACGGGTGAAACAGCGTGAATGGGGCATTTTCGGGCAAAATCGGTCTGCTATAGCCCACGGTTTTGATGTGGGCCCATGGTTCAGACTAATGTGGGCTGAAAATTGATCGGGGCATGCTAGGGAGGTTTGGGAATGTGCTAGTATGGTTTGTTTTATTTTTTTTGCTATTTGGGTGAACAAACGAGCAAAACGATGCAAACAAAGCACTTTTGGGCCAAATCGGTTTGCTATAGCCCCCGGTTTTGGGGGAGGACCGGGGGTCCAGACGTGCTGTGGACCAAAAATAGATTGGGGCATGCCAGGGGTATTGAGGATCATCCCAGTATGGTCCGTTTAATTTTTTGTGTCCATTTGGGTGGATAAATGGGCGAAACAGCGCGAACAAGGCATTTTTGAGCCAAATCAGTGAGCTATATCCCACGGTTTTGAGGGTGCAATCGGGTGTGGTGTGGGCCAAAAATTGACCAAGGTATGCCAGAGGGGTTGGGGATCATCCCAGTGTGGTCCGTTTAATTTTTCGTGGCTATTTGGGTGGACAAATGGGTAAAACAGTTTGAACGGGGAATTTTCATGCCAAATCGATGTGCTATAGCCCACGATTTCGGGGGTGAGCCCGGGGTCCGAAAGTGCTGTGCATCAAAAATCATCGGGGCATGTCATGGAGGTTGGGGATCATCCTAGTATGGTCTGTTTAATTTTTTGTGGCCATTTGAGTGGACAAACGGATGAAACGATGCAAATAGGGCATTTTTGGGCCAAATTATTATGCTATATAGCCCACGGTTTCAAGGGGTGGGCCTGGGGTTCGGGCTTGTTGTAGGGTAAAAATCAATCGGGGAATGCCAGGGAGGATGGGGATCATTCTAATGTGGTATGTTTAATTTTCCGTGGCCATTTGGGTAGATAAACAGGCAAAACGGCACGAACGAGGCATTTTTAGGACAAACCGGTGTGCTATATAGCCCATGGTTTAGGGGATAGGCCCAAGGTCCGAGAGTGCTGTGGTCCAAAAATTGACCAGGGTGTCCCAAGGAGGTTGGGGATCATCCCAGTATGGTCCCTATAATTTTTCGTTGCCATTCAGGTGGACAAACAAGCGAAACGGCGTGAGTGGGGCCATATCAGGCCAAATTAGAGTGATATAGCCTATGGTTTTGGGGGTGGCCCTAAGGGTCGAGCGTGGCATGGGTTGAAAATCGACCGGGGCATGCCAGGGAGGTTATCGATCATCCCACTGTGGTCTGTTTATTTATTCGAGGCCATTTGGGTGGTCAAACAGGCAAAACGATGAGAACGGGGCATTTTCAGGCTAAATCGGTGTGCTATAGCCCACGATTTTTAGGTGGTAATGGGGTTCAGACGTGCCGTGTAATGAAAATCGATCGGGGCATGCCAGGGAAGTTAGGGATCGTCCCAGTATAGTCTGTTTAATTTTTCATTGTTATTTGGTTGGAAAAAGAGGCAAAACAGCCTGGGGTTCAGGTGTGCTGTGGGCCGAAAATAGAACAGGGTATGCTAGGGAGGTTGTGGATCATCCTAGTGTGGTTAGTTTAAATTTTTGTGGATATTTAGGTGGACAAATGGGCATAATAGCGTGAACGGGGCATTTTTGGGTAAAATCGATGTGCTATAGCCCACGGTTTTAGGGGTGGGCCTGGGGTCCAGGTGTGTTGTGGGCTAAAAATTGATAGGGAATGCCATGTAGGTTGGGGATCATTCCAGTATGGTCCGTTTAGTTTTTCGTGGCCATTAACGCGAACGGGGCATTTTTAGGCTAAATCGGTGTGCTATAGCCCATGGTTTTAAGGGTGGAAACGGGGTCCGGCCGTGCTGTGGGCCAAAAATCAATCGGGACATGCCATGGTGGTTAGGGATCATCCCATTCTGGTCCGTTTAATTTTTTGTAGCCATTTGGGTGGACAAACGGTCAAATCCGTTTAATTTTTTGTAGCCATTTGGGTGGACAAACGGTCAAAACGGTGTGAACGAAGCATTTTCGGTCAAAATCGGTGTGCTATAGGTATCATTTTTGGGGGTGGGCCTAGGTTCCGGGCATGCTTTGGACCAAAAATCAATCAGCGCATGCCAGGGAGGTTGAAGATTATCCGAGTGTGGTCCATTTAATTTTTCATGGCCATTTGGTAGACAAACGGGTGAAACGGCGCAAACGGGGCATTTTCGAGCCAAATTGATGTGCTATATAGCCCACAATTGTGAGGGTGGGCCCGTTTTTCAGGTGTTCTGTGTTCCAAAATTCTACCGAGGCATGTCAGGGATGTTGGGAATGATCCCAGTGTGGTCCGTTTAATTTTTCATCGCAATTTGGGTGGAAAAATGGGCGAAACAATTCGAATAAGGCATTTTCAGGATAAATCGATGTACTATGGTCTACAATTTTGGGGTTGGGCCAGAGATCCGGAGGTTTTGTGGGCCAAAAATTGATCGGCGCATGTCAGGGAGGTTGGGGATCATCCCAGTGTGGTCCGTTTATTTATTCGAGGCCTTTTGGTTGATCAAACGAGCGAAACGGCGCAAACGGAGCATTTTTCAGCCAAATCGGTGTGATATAGCCCACGGGTTTTTGGCTGGGCTCGAGGTTCGGGGGTGTCATGGGCCGAAAATTGATCTGGGCATGTCAGGGAGGTTGGGGATCATCCCAGTGTGGTCCGTTTATTTATTTGAGGCCATTTTAGTCGTCAAACGGGCCAAACGGCTCGAATAGGGCATGCTAGGGAGGTTAAAGATCGTCCCAGTATGTTCCATTTATTTATTCAAGGAAATTTGGGTGGTCAAACATTGAAACGGCATGAACAGGGCCTTTTTGGGCCAAATTAGTGTGCTATATCCCACGGTTTTGGGGTTGGGCTCGAGGTTTGGGGGTGTCGTGGGCTAAAAATCAACAAGGGTATGCCAGGGAGGTTGGGGATCATTCTAGTATGGTCCATTTATTTATTTTAGGCTATTTGGGTGGTCAAACAGGCAAAACAGCCTGAACAGGATGTTTTTAAGCTAAATCGTTGTGCTATAGCCCACGATTTTGGGGGGGGGCAGGTTCTGGGGTTTCCGTGTGCGAAAAATTGATCGGGGCGTGCCAGGGATGTTGGGGATTATTTCGGTGTGGTTTGTTTATTTATTCGAGGCCATTTTGCTGGTCAAACTGGCAAAATGGTGCGAACAGGTATTTTGGGGAGAAATCATTGTGCTATGGCCTACGATTTAGGGGGTAGGCCCGGGGTTCAGTGGTGCCATCGATCAAAAGTCGATCGGGGCATGCCAGGGATGTTGGGGATCGTCCATGTTTGGTGTTTTTTTTTATTTGAGGCCATTTGGTTGGTCAAACGGGTGAAACGGCATGAACGGGATATTTACGGGCCAATTTAGTGAGCTATAGCTTACGGTTTTGGGGGTGGGCCCGGGGTACAGAGGTATCGTAGGCTATAAATCGACCGAGGCATCGCGGGGAGGTTGAGGATTGTGCCAGTGTGGTCTGTTTATTTATTTTAGGCCATTTGGGTGGTCAAACGGGCAAAATGGCACGATCGGGGTATTTTCGGGCTAAATCTGTGTGCTATATGCCACAGTTTCGAGGGTTGTCCTGGGGTCCGGGGGTACCATAGGCCGTAAATCAATCAGGGCATGTTAGGGGGGTTGAGGATCATCCAAGTATGGTCCATTTATTTATTTGAGGCCATTTTGGTGGTCAAACGATCGAAATGTCGCAAACGGGGCATTTTTGGGCCAAATCGGTGTGCCATAGCTGATGGTTTTAAGGGTGAGCCTGAGGTTCGGCGGTGCCGTTAGCCAAAAATCGATCAGCGCATGCTAGGGAGGTTGGAGATAGTCCTAGTATGGTACTTTTATTTATTTGAGGCCATTTGGATGGTCAAATGGGCGAAATTGCACGAATAGGGCATTTTCGAGCCAAATCGGTGTGCTATAGCCCAAGGTTTTGAGGGTGGGTCCGGTTTCTGAGGGTGCCATAGGCTAAAAATCGATCGGGGCATGCTAGGGAGGTTGGGGATTGTCCCAGTATAGTTCGTTTATTTATTCGAGGCAACTTGTGCGGTCAAACAGGCAAAACGATGCGAACTACGCATTTTTAGGACAAATAGGTGTGCTATAGCCCACAATTTTGGGGGTGGGCCTGAGGTACGGGGGTGTCGGAGGCTGAAAATTGATCGGGGCATGTTAGAGAGGTTGGGGATCATCTTAGTATGGTCCGTTTATTTATTCGAGGCCATTTAGGTGGTCAAATGGGTGAAACGGTGCAAAGAGGGCATTTACAAGCCAAATCGGTGTGCTAGCCCACAGTTTCGGGGGTGGGTCTGGGTTTGGGGATACCGTAGGCATAATATTGACCGAGATATGCCAGCGAGGTTGGGGATCATTCCAGTATGGTGCGTTTATTTATTCGAGGCCATTTAGTTGGTCAACAAGAAAAATAGTGTAGACGGGGCATTTTCAGGCTAAATCGGTGTACTATAGAGCATGGTTTCGTGTGTGGGCTTGAGGTTCGGGGTGCAGGGGGTCCGTGGAAGAAAAATTGACTGGGGCATGCTAGGGAGGTTGGGGATCATTCCTGTGTGGTGCATTTATTTATTCTACGCCATTTGGGTAGTCAAACACGCAAAACGGCACGAATAGGGCATTTTATGGCCAAATCGGTGAGTTGCCCACGGTTTTAGGGGTAGTCCCGGGGTCCTGGAGAGCCATGGGATGAAAATGGACTGGGCATGCCATGGATGTTGGGATAGTCCCAGTGTGGTCTGTTTACTTATTTGAGTCCATTTGGGTGGTCAAACGGGTGAAACAGCGCGAATGAGGTATTTTCAAGAAAAATCAGTGTGCTATAGCCGACGGTTTTGGGGGTGGTCCCGGGATCCAATGGTGCTGTGGACCAAAAATTAATCAAGGCGTGCCAGGGAGGATGGGGTTCATCCCAGTGTGGTCCGTTTATTCATTTGAGACCATTTGGGTGTCAAACGGGGAAAACGGGTCATTTTTAGGATAAATCGATATGCTATAGCCTATAGTTTTGGGGGTGGCCCAGGGTTCGAGGGTGTCATGGTGAAAAAATTAACTGGGCATGACCAGGAGGTTAGGGAATATTCCAGTATGATCTGTTTATATATTCGAGGCCAATTGGGTGGTTAAACGGGTGAAATGGAGCGAATGGGGCATTTTCGGGCCAAATCGGTGTGCTATAGCCTACTGTTTTAGGGGTGGGCATGGGGTTCGGGCGTGCAGTGGGCCAAAAATTTTTTGGTGCATGCTAGGGAGGTTGTGAATCATCGTAGTATGGTCCGTTTAATATTTCGTGGCCATTTGAGTGGACAAATGGGCGAAATGAAGCGAACGGGGCATTTTCGGGCAAAATAGGCATGCTATAGCCCATGGTTTATACGTGGGCCCAGGGTTCGAGACTGATGTAGGCCGAAAATTGATTGAGGCATGCCAAGGAGGTTAGGAAACGTCGCAGTATGGTCCGTTTAATTTTTTTTGCTATTTGGGTGGAGAAACCAGCGAAACGGTGCGAATAAAGCATTTTGGGGCTAAATCGGTGTGCTATAACCCACGGTTTCAGGGGAGGACCCGGGGTCTGGGCATGCTGGGGGACAAAAATTGATTGGGGCATGTCATGGAGATTGGTGATCACCCAGTATGGTCCGTTTAATTTTTCATGGCCATTTGGGTGGACAAAAGGGCGGAACAGCGCGAACGGGGCATTTTTGAGCCAAATTAATGTGCTATAGCCCACGGTATTAAGGATGGCCCCGGGTGTGTTGTGGGCTAAAAATTGATCGGGGTATGCCGAGGGGTTGAGGGTCGTCCTAGTGTGGTCCATTTAACTTTTCGTGGCCATTTGGGTGGACAAACAGGCGAAACGGGACGAATAGGGCATTTTAGGCTAAATCGGGGTGCTATAGCCCACAGTTTTGGGGGTGGGCCCGGGGTCCAAGAGTGTTGTGCATAAAAAATTGATGGGGCATGCCAGGCAGGTTGGGGATCATCCCAGTATGGTTCGTTTAATTTTTTGTGACCATTTGGGTGTACAAACGGGTGAAACGATGTGAACGGGGCATTTTCGAGCAAAATCGTTGTGCTATAGTCCACGATTTTAGGGGTGGGATTGGGGTTCGGGTATAATATGTGATAAAAATCGACCGAGGCATGCCAGGGAGGATGAGGATCATTCCAGTGTGGTCTGTTAATTTTTTTCTTAGCCATTTGGGTTGACAAACAGGCGAAACGGTGCGAACGAGGTATTTTTAGGCCAAATTGGTGTGCTATAGCCCACGGTTTTGGGGATGGGCCCGAGGTTCGAGAGTGCTGTGGTCCAAAAATCTACAAGGGTGTGCCAAGGAGGTTGAGGATCGTCCTAGTAAGGTCCGTTTAATTTTTATGGCCATTTGGGTGGACAAATGAGCAAAACGGCTCGATGAAATTGGTGTGCTATAGCCTACAAACGGGTAAAACGGCGCGAACGGGGCATTTTCGGGCCAAATCAGTGTGCTATAGTGCACGATCTTGGGGGTGGATCCGAGATCTGGGTGTGCTGTGAGTAAAAAATCAACTGAGGCTTGTCAAGGAGGTTAGGGATTGTTCCAATGAGGTCCATTTAATTTTTCATGGCCATTTGGGTGGACAAACGTGCGAAACGGCGCGAACGGGGCATTTTCGGGCCAAATTGGTGTTCTATAGCCCATGATTTCGGGGGTGGGCTCGAAGTTCGGTCATGCTGTAAGCCGAAAATTGATTGGGACATGCCAAGGAGGAATTGTCCCAGTATGGTCCGTTTAATTCTTTATGGCCATTTCAGTGGACAAACGGGCGAAACGGTGCGAACGGGGCATTTTCGAGCCAAATTCATGTGCTATATAGGCCACGGTTTCAGGGGTGGGCATGGGGTCCGGGCGTGCTGTGGGCCGTAAATCGATCGAGGCGTGCCAGGGAGGTAGGAAATTATCTCAGTATGGTCCATTTAATTTTTCGTGGCCATTTGGGTGAACAAACGGGCAAAACGGTGCAAACGGGGCCTATTCGTGGCCATTTGAGTGGCCATTATGTAATGGGATATACTTCTTCACCATCGTAATGGGCTGTTCAAAGTAGTCCCCACCTTCTGACTAGTAGTGGATAGTCTCAGTGGCCCATTGAAATATAATGCACAAGAAAATGGGAATTATTATGGCCCTAAATATTTTGGCCATCTAGTTTACAAAGTACGCATAAAATGTATAGATTGCTTATACTAAACACTAAATGTACTTATATTAGACATATAATATGGATATTTATACATGTAATATACATAAGAAGTGTATATAATATGAATATTTCGGTCATATTCGTAACTAGTTGGTCAAACTGTATATATTAGTGGTAACTTCCCAACAAAATGCTTTGCCAAACCCAAGCGATCGATTTGTTCAACAAAATTATATTAGAATAAAACATCTTTTAGCGGCAATAAATATGTCTTTTAACAAAGAGTTAGTTAATGGTCATTGGATTCTATATCTATAATATATAATATATTAGAAGTGTGAAGAATTTAGAAAAATAATTTGAACTTTTTATATCTATATCTATAATATATAATTTATATCTGACGAGGTAGGTCGTTCGGAAAAGTTGGATAAAAATTTTAAGCTACATTAGCTGCAAATAATATTGTAATTGTTTGTAAACGTTAAATAAACCCGTGACAGATGAAATGACTTAATTAAATCAAGCTGATGGTGACTTAAGCTTTCCATTTCTTTAATAACCATTTTTATTAATTGAGTTATGGTAACAGATTGTATATCTGTTGCATCAGATAACCCATCTGTTTCAACAGATATACCATCTGTTGCTATAAATCGACCATCTGTTTAAGGAGCTTTTTTTATTTCTTCTAACTGATTCATAAGTCGCAACAGATGAGGAATTTGATGCATCAGAAGCATTTTTTGTTTTTGTTTTTTTGTTGAATGTGTTTGGAAGGGAGATCGAAACTAGATGCACAAGTATGTCGTCAGACAATTCAAGCTTAAAGGCCCTGAGTTTTGTCAAAAGATTAGACATTTCCATAATGTACTTTTATGAATCTTCGATAGAACCCTGTATGACTAAGAAAACTACGCACTCCTTTTACTGAAATGGGAGGTGGTAATTTCTCGATAACTTCTATCTTTGATATTCTTAAAAAATATGAAGATTGCTTGGGTCAAAAGGTAAACCTTTATAAATCAACCATTTTCTTTAGTAAAAATACTTCTAAAAGTGAAAAGGGTGAAATAGGGCATGCCAGGGAGGTTAGGGATCGTCCCAGTATGGTCCATTTAATTTTTTGTGGCTATTTGGTTGGGCAAAGAGGCAAAACAGCACGAACAAGGCATTTTTGGGCTAAATCGGTGTGCTAAAGTCCACGATTTCAGGGGAGGCCTCGGGGTTCAGGCGTGCTGTGGGCCAAAAATTAAACAGGGTATGCTAGGGAGGTTGTGGATAATCCCAGTGTGGTTCTTTTAATTTTTTGTGGCTATTTAGGTGGTCAAAGGGGCGTAACGGCATAAACGGGGCATTTTTGGGTAAAATCGATGTGCTATAGCCCATGATTTCGGGGGTGGGCCCAGGGTCCAAGCATACTGTGGGCTAAAAATCGATCGGGCATGCCATGTAGGTTGGGGATCATCCCAGTATGGTCCGTTTAATTTTTCGTGGCCATTTGAGTGGATAAACGGGTAAAACGGCTTGAACGGGGCATTTTGGGGCCAAATCGGTGTGCTATAGCCTACGGTTTTAGGGTTGGGCTCGGGGTCTGACCATGCTACGGGCTGACAAGCAACTGGGGTATGCCATGGAGGTTGGGGATCATCCCATTGTGGTCTGTGTAATTTTTTGTAGCCATTTGGGTGGACAAATGGCCAAAACAGTGTGAACGGAGCATTTTCGGTCCAAATCGGTGTGCTATAGCCCACATTTTTGGGGGTGGGCCCAAGTTCCGGGTGTGCTGTGGCCCGAAAATCGATTGGGGCATGCCAGGGAGGTTGAAGATCATCCCAGTGTGCTCCATTTAAATTTTTAATGGCCATTTGGGTGGACAAACGGGCGTAACGAGGCAAATGGGGCATTTTCAAGCCAAATCGGTGTGTTATATAACCCATAATTGTCAGGGTGGGCCCGTGGTTCGGATGTTCTGTATACCAAAAATCTACTGAGGCGTGTCAGGGATATTGGGAATCATTCCACTGTGGTCCATTTAATTTTTCATCGCAATTTGGGTGGAAAAATAGGCGAAACAATGTGAATACGGCATTTTCGGGATAAATCAATGTACTATAGCCTACGGTTTTGGGGTTGGGCCTGAGATCAGGGGGTGTCATAGGCCAAAAATTGATCGGGGCATGTCAAGGAGGTTGGGGATCATCCCAGTGTGGTCCGTTTATTTATTCGAGGCCTTTTGGTTGATCAAACAGGCGAAACGGCGCAAACGGCGCATTTTTCAGCCAAATCGGTGTGCTATAGCCCACGGTTTTTTGGGTGCGCTCAAGGTCCGGGGGTGTTGTGGGCGAAAAATCGATCTGGGTATGCCAGGGAGGTTGGGGATCATCCCAGTGTGGTCCATTTATTTATTTGAGGCAATTTTAGTTGTCAAATAGGCAAAACGGCTCTAATGGGGCATGCTAGAGAGGTTAAAGATCGTCCCAGTATGGTTCATTTATTTATTCAAGGAAATTTGGGTGGTCAAACATCAAAACGGCACAAACGAGGCCTTTTTAGGCCAAATTGTTGTGCTATAGTCAGTGGTTTTGGGGTTGGGCTCGAGGTTCGGGGATGTCGTGGGCAAAAATCAACCAAGGTATGCCAGGGAGGTTGAGGATCATTCTAGTATGGTCCGTTTATTTATTTTAGGCTTTTTGGGTGGTCAAACAGGCGAAACAGCCTTAATGGAATATTTTTAAGCTAAATCGGTATGCTATAGCCCACAGTTTGGGGGTGGTCCTGGGGTCTGGGGTTGTCGTGTGCCAAAAATTGACCGGGGCGTACTAGGGAGGTTAGGGATTATCCCGCTATGGTTTGTTTATTTATTCGAGGCCATTTTGCTGGTCAAACTGGCAAAACAGTGCGAACATGGCATTTTCGGGATAAATCATTGTGCTATAGCCTACGATTTAGGGGTGGGCTCAGGGTTCGGTGGTGCCATCGATCAAAAGTCAATTAGGGCATGCCAGGGACATTGGGGATCGTCCATGTTTAGTCTTTTTTTATTCAAGGCCATTTGGGTGGTCAAACGGGTGAAACAACGTGAACGGGATATTTACGGGCCAATTTGGTAACCTATAACTTAGGGTTTTGGGGGTGGGCCTGGGGTACAGAGGTATCGTAGGCTAAAAATAGACCTAGGCATGTCAGGGAGGTTGGGAATTGTCCTAGTGTGGTCCGTTTAGTTGTCTTAGGCCATTTGGGTAGTCAAACAGGCAAAACGGCACGATTGGGGTATTTTTGGGCTAAATCAGTGTGCTATATGCCGCAGTTTTGGGGGTTGTCCTGGTGTCCGGGGGTGCTATAGGCCGCAAATCGATCGGGACGTGTCAGGGAGGTTGAGGATCATCCAAATATGGTCTGTTTATTTATTTGAGGACATTTTGGTGGTCAGACGGCTGAAATATAGCGAATGGGGCATTTTTGGGCCAAATCGGTGTGCCTTAACTAATGGTTTTAGGGATGGGCCCGAGGTCCGGGGGTGCCATTAGCCAAAAATTAATCGGCGCATGCTAAGGAGGTTAGAGATAGTCCCAGTATGGTCCGTTTATTTAGTCGAGGCCTTTTGGATTGTCAAACGGGCAAAATGGCACGAATGGGGCATTTTCAGGCCAAATCGATGTGCTATAGCCCAAGGTTTTGAGGGTGGGTCCAGGGTTTGAGGGTGCCATGGGCTAAAAATCAATCGAGGCATGCTAGGGATATTGGGAATTGTCCCAGTATTGTACGTTTATTTATTCAAGGCAATTTGTGTGGTCAAATGTGTTAAACGGCGCGAACTAGGCATTTTTGGGACAAATAGGTGTGCTATAGACTTCGATTTTTGGGGTGGGCCTGAGGTACGGGGGTATCGGAGGTTGAAAATTAATCGGGGCATGTCATAGAGGTTGAAGATCATCTTAGTGTGGTCCATTTATTTATTCGAGGCCATTTAGGTGGTCAAACGGGTGAAACGGTATGAACAGGGCATTTTTGAGCTAAATCGGTGTGCTAGCCCACAATTTTAGGGGTAGGTCTGGGGTTTGGGGATACCGTAGGCAAAAAATTGACTGAGATATGCCAGTGAGGTTGGGGATCATCCCAGTGTCATTTGTTTATTTATTTGAGGCCATTTGGTTGGTCAACAAGAGAAACGGCGTAGACGGGGCATTTTCAGGCCAAATCGGTGTACTATAGAGCATGGTTTCGTGTGTGGTCCTGAGGTTAGTGGTCTAGGGGTGTCGTGGAACAAAAATTGACTGGGGCATGCTAGAGAGGTTGGGGATCATTCCTCTATAGTATGTTTATTTATTCTAGGCCATTTGGGTAGTCAAACGTGCAAAACAGTGTGACAGGGCATTTAGTGGCCAAATCGGTGAGTTATAGCCCAAGGTTTTGGGGGTGGTCCTGGGGTCCTAGGGTGCCGTGGGACGAAAATAGACTGGTCATGACATGGTGGTTGGGGATAGTCCCAGTGTTGTCTGTTTACTTATTTGAGTCCATTTGGGTGTGAAATGGGTGAAACGGCGCGAACGAGGCATTTTCAAGCAAAATCAGTGTGCTATAGCCGACGGTTTTGGGGGTGGTCTTGGGATCCAAGGGTGCTGTGGAACAAAAATCAATCAAGGCATGCCAGGGAGGATGGGGTTCATCTCAGTTTGGTGCTTTTATTTATTTGAGGCCATTTAGGTATCAAACGGGCAAAACGGGTAATTTTTGGGATAAGTCGATATGCTATAGCCCATAGTTTTGGGGGTGGGCCAAGGGTTTGAAGGTTTCATGGTCAAAAAATTGACTGGCCATGCCAGGGAGGTCGGGGAATATCCTAGTATGATCTGTTTATATATTCGAGGCCATTTGCGTGGTTAAACGGGTGAAACGAAGAGAACGAGACATTTTTGGGCCAAATTGGTGTGCTATAGCCCACTGTTTTGGGGGTGGGCATGCTGTGGGCCAAAAATTGTCCGGGGCATTCCAGGGAGATTGTGGGTCATCGTAGTATGGTCTGTTTAATATTTTATGGCTATTTGAGTGGACAAACGGGCGAAACAGAGCGAACGGGGCATTTTTGGACAAAATAGGTGTGCTATAGCCCATGGTTTTGAGGTGGGCCCAGGTTTCGGGACTAATGTAGGCCAAAATTTGATTGAGGCATGCCAGGGAGGTTAGAAAACGTCTCAGTATGGTTTGTTTAATTTTTTTTTGCTATTTGGGTGGAGAAACCGGAGAAACAACGCGAACGAAGCATTTTGGGGCCAAATCGGTGTGTTATAGCCCACGGTTTCAGGGGAGGACCCAGGGTCCGGGATTGCTGGGGGCCAAACATTGATTGGGGCATGCCAGGGAGATTGAGGATCATCCTAGTATGGTCTATTTATTTTTTCATGGTTATTTGGGTGGACAAAAGGGTGAAACAGCGTGAACGGGGCATTTTTAGGCCAAATTAATGTGCTATAGCCCACGGTTTTGAGGGTGGGCCCTGGCGTGCTGTGGGCTAAAAATTGGCCGGGGCATGCCAGGGGGGTTGAAGATCGTCCCAGTGTGGTCCGTTTAACTTTTTGTGGCCATTTGGGTGGACAAATGGGCGAAACGGCACGAACGGGGCATTTTTTGGCTAAATTGGGTAGCCCACGATTTTGGGGGTGGGCTCGGGGTCCGAGAGTGTTGTGCATAAAAAATTGATGGGGCATGCCAAGCAAGTTAGGGATCGTCCCAATGTGGTCCATTTAATTTTTTTCTAGCTATTTAGGTGTACAAATGGGTGAAACGATTTGAATGGGGCATTTTTGGGCAAAATTGGTGTGGTATAGCCCACGGTTTTGGGGGTGGGATTGGGTTTTAGGTGTAATGTGGGCTGAAAATTGACTGAGGCATGCCTGGAAGGATGGGGATCATTCCAGTATGGTCTGTTAAGTTTTTCTTAGCCATTTGGGTGGACAAAAAGACAAAACGGTGCGAACAAGGTATTTTCAGTCCAAATTGGTTGCTATAGCCCACGGTTTTGGGGCTAGGCCCGAGGTTCGAGAGTGTTGTGGTCCAAAAATCTACAAGGGTGTGTTAAGGAGGTTGAGGATCATCCCAGTATGGTCCGTTTAATTTTTTATGGCCATTTGAGTGGACAAACGGGCGAAACGGCTTGACAAAATTGGTGTGCTATAGCTTACAGTTTCGGGGGTGGGCCTGGGGTTCGGACATGCCATGGGACGAAAATCGATCGGGGTATATTAGGGAAGTTAGGAATGGTCCCAATATGGAATGTTTATATATTCGAGGCCATTTGGGTAGTCAAACGGGCAAAATGATGCGAATTAGGTATTTTTGATCTAAATCGATGAGCTATAGCCCACGATTTTAGAGGTGGGCCCGGGGTTCAGGCGTGCCATGGGATGAAAATCGATCAGGGCATGCCAAAGAGGTTAGGGATTGTCCCAGTATGGTTTGTTTAATTTTTCGTGGCCATTTGGGTGGATCAACGGGCGTAATGGCACGAACCAAGCATTTTTAGGCAAAATGGGTGTACTAAAGCCTATGGTTTCAGGGGTGGGCCCGGGGTTTGGGCATACTATGGTCCAATAATTGATCATGGTATGCTAGGGAGGTTGTGGATCATCCTAGTATGGTTCCTTTAATTTTTTATGGCCATTTGGGAGGACAAACAGGCGAAACCGCGCGAATGGGGCATTTTTAGGACAAATTGGTGTGCTAGCCCACAGTTTCTGGGGTGGTCCTGGGGTCTAGGCTTGTTGTAGGCTAAAGATCGATCGGGGCCTGCCAAGAAGGTTGGGGATCATCCCAGTATGGTCCATTTAATTTTTCGTGGCCATTTGGGTAGATAAACCGGCAAAACGGCATGAACGGGGCATTTTTGGGCAAATCGGTGTGCTATAGCCTACGATTTTGGAGGTGGGCCTAGGGTTCGGGAGTGTTGTAGGTCAAAAATCAACTGGGGCATGCCATCGAGGTTGGGAATCCTTCTAGTGCAGTCCGTTTAACTTTTTCGTGGCCATTTGGGTAGAGAAACGGGGAAAACAACGCGAACGGGGCATTTTTGGGCCAAATCGGTGTGCTATAGCCCACGGTTTTGAGGGAGGGCCTGGGGTCCAGGTGTACTGTGGGTCAAAAATCTATCGGGGTATGCCAGGAAGGTTGGGGATCGTCCCAGTATAGTTTGTTTAATTTTTCATGGCCATTTGGGTGGACAAATGGGTAAAACGGTGCAAACGGGGCCTTTTTGGGCCAAATCGGAATGCTATATAGCCCACAATTTTGAGGGTGGGCCTGGGGTTTGGGTGTGTTGTGTGCTGAAAATCTACCGGGGTGTGTCAAGGAGGTTGGGGATCATCCCAGTGTGGTCCATTTAATTTTTTGTTTCTATTTGGATGGACAAACTGGCGAGAAACCGCGAACGAGGCATTTTTGAGCAAAATCGATGTGCTATAGCCCACGATTTTGGGGTATGCCAGGGAGGCTGGGGATCATCCCAGTATGATCTGTTCAATTTTTTGTGGCCATTTATGTAGAAAAATGGGTAAAAAGGCATAAACGGGGCTTTTTCGTGCCAAATCAGTGGTCTATAGCCCATGGTTTCGGGGGTGGTCCCAGGGTCCGGGCATGCTGTGGGTATAAAATCGATTGTGGCATGCTAGGGAGGTTGGGGATCGTCCTAGTGTGGAATTTTTCGTGGCCATTTCGGTATACAAACGGGCAAAACGGCACGAAGGGATATTTTTGTGCCAAATCACTGTGCTATAGCCCACGGTTTTGGGGGTGGGAGAGACGTTCGAGCATACTGCGGGTCAAAAATTTATTGAGGCATGCCGTGGAGGTTGGGGATCATCCCAGTGTGGCCTGTTGAATTTTTTGTGGCCATTTGAGTGGAGAAAAGGGTGAAAAGGAGCGAACGGGGCATTTTTGGGCCAAGTCGGTGTTCTATAGATCACGCTATCAGGGGTGGGCCTAGGGTTGGGGCTTACTATATGCCAAAAATCGAACAGGGCATGCCAGGGAGGTTGGGAATCATCCCAGTTTAGTTTGTTCAATTTTTTGTAGCCATTTGGGTGGATCAACTGGTGAAACGGCGTGAATGGGGCATCTTCAGGCTAAATCAGTGTGCTATAGCCTAGGGTTTTGGTGGTGGGCCCAGGATTCGGGCGTACTGAGGGCCAAAAATCGATCGAGCCATGGCAGTGAGGTTTAGGATTATCCCAGTGTAGTCCATTTAATTTTTGATGACCATTTGGTTGGACAAATAGGCGAAATGGCATGAATGGGGCATTTTTAGCCCAAATCGGTGTGCTATAACCCACGGTTTCGAGGGTGGGCCCGAGGTACAGCATACGATGGACCAAAAATTGACCGCGGCGTGCCAGGAAATTTGAGGATTATCCCATTGTGGTCCGTGTAATTTTTCATGGCTATTTGGATGGACAAACGGGTGAAACTACACGAACGGGAACTATTCGGGCTAAATGGGTTTGCTATAGCCCACGGTTTTTGTTGTGGGCTTGGGGTTCAGGCATGCTGTGGGCCAAAACTCAACTTGGGCACGCCAGGGAGGTTGGAGATCATCCTAGTGTAGTCTGTTTAATTTTTTGTGGCCATTTTCATTGACAAAAGTTTGAAATGGCGCAAATGGGGCATTTTTGGGGAAAAATCAGATTGTTATAGCCCTCGGTTTTGGGGATAGGCTCGGGGTCCGGGCGTGCTATGGGCCAAAAATCGATCGGGGCATGCCAAAGATGTTGAGGATCATCCCAGTATGGTCCGTTTAATATTTGGTGGCTATTTGGGTGGACAAACGGGTGAAACAGTGTGAACGGAGCATTTTCGGGTCAAATTAATTTGCCATATCCCAAGGTTTTGGGGGAGGGCCCGGGGTCTGGGTGTGCTTTGGGCCAAAAATCGATCAAGGGGTGCCAGAGAGGTTAAGGATCATCCCAGTATAGTTCGTTTAATTTTTCATGGCCATTTGGTTGGACAAACGGGTGAAACAGCGTGAACGGGGCATTTTCAGACCAAATCGGTATGCAATAGTAGATCACGATTTTGGGGGTAGGCCCAGGGTTCGAGCGTGCTATGGGCCAAAAATCTATTGAGGCATGCCAGGGAGGTTGGGAATTATCCCAGTGTGGTTCGTTTAATTTTTATGGCCATTTGGGTGAACAAACGGGCAAAACAGCGTGAACAGGGCCTATTCGGGTTAAATTGGTGTGCTATAGCCTACGGTTTTGGGGGGCCCGGGGTTCGAGTGTGCTGTGGGCCAAAAATCAATTAAGGCGTGTCAGGGAGGTTGGGGATCATCCCAGTGTGGTCCGTTTAATTTTTTGTGGCCATTTACATAGACAAACATGTGATACAGGATGAATGTAGCATTTTCAAGCCAGATCGGTGTTCTATTGCCCACGGTTTAGGGGGTGGACCCGGGTTCTAAGCGTGTTGTGGGCCTAAAATTGATCGAGGCATGACAGGGAGATTGGGGATCATCCCAGTGTGGTCTATTTAATTTTTTGTGGCCATTTGGGTCTATAAACGGATGAAACGACATGAGCGGGGTAATTTCAGGAAAAATTGTAGTGCTATAGCCCACGGTTTTGAGGGTGGGCCTGGGGTTCAGGCATTTTTTTGGACTAAAAATACACCGGGTCATGCCAGAGAGGTTAGGAATCATCCCAGTATGGTTCATTTAATTTTTTGTGGTCATTTGGGTGTACAAACAGGAAAAATAGTGCGAATGGGGCATTTTCGGGCCAAATCGATGTTCTAGAGCCCATGGTTTTGGGGGTGGTCCAGAGCGTTCTATGGGCCAAAAATTGATCGGGGCGTGCCAGGGAGATTCGGGATCATCCCAATGTGGTTTGTTTAATTTTTCATGGCTATTTGGGAGGACAAGTAAGCGAAACAACCCGAACGGGGTATTTTTGAGCAAAATGATGTGCTCTATCCCACGGTTTTAGGGATGGTCTTGCGCTCCGGGAGTGCTGTGGGCCACAAATTGATTAAAGCATGCCAGGGAGGTTGGGGATCATCCCAATGTGGTCCATTTAATTTTCCATCGCTATTTGGGTTGACAAAGGAGGGATTTTTGGGCCAAATCGGTGTGCTATAGCCCACGATTTTGGGGATGGGCCCGAGGTTCGACGTGCAGCGGTCTGAAAATCGATCGGGCATGCCAGGGAGGTTGGCGATCATCCCAGTGTGGTCCGTTTAATTTTTCAAAGCCATTTGGGTGGACAAACGAGCGAAATGGTACGAACGGGGCATTTTCAGGCCAAATCAGTGTGCTATAGCGCATGATTTTGGGGGTGGGCCCGATATCCGATGTGCTGTGAGCAAAAAATCAATCGAGCCTTTCCAGGGAGGTTGGGTATTGTTCCAATATGGTCCGTTTAATTTTTCGTTGCCATTTGGGTGGACAAACGTCGTAACGGCACGAACAGGGCATTTTTGGGCTAAATTGGTGTGCTTAGCCCATGATTTTGGGGGTCGGCTTTGGGTTCAGGTATGCTGTAGGCCAAAAATCGACTGGGGCATGCCAGGGAGGTTAGGGATTATCCCAGTATGGTCCATTTAATTTTTTATAGACATTTTGGTGGACAAACGGGCGAAACAGTGCGAACGGAGTATTTTCGAGCCAAATTTATGTGCTTATAGGCCACGGTTTCAGGGGTGGGCACGGGGTCCGGGTGTGCTGTGGGCCGTAAATCAATCGAGGCATGCCAGGGAGGTTGGGGATCATCCAGTATGGTCCATTTAATTTTTCTTGGCCATTTGGGTGGACAAACGAGCAAAACGGTGCAAACGGTGCCCATGGTTTCTAGGGTGGGCCTGGGGTTCGGGCGTTCTGTAGGCCAAAAATCTACTAGTTTGTGTCAGGGAGGTTGGTGATCATCCCACTGCTGTCCGTTTAATTTTTTGTGGCCATTTAGGTGGACTAACAGGCGAAACGGCATGAACGGGGCATTTTTGGGAAAAATTGATGTGCTATAGCCCAAGGTTTTGGGGGTGGGCTCGGGGTTTGGATGTGCCGTGGCCCTAAAATCAACTGGGGCATGCCAGGGAGGTTGGAGATAATCCCAGTATGGTTTGTTTAATTTTTTGTGGCCATTTGGGTAGACAAACAGGCAAAACGGCGCGAAGGGGCATTTTGGGCCTAATCGGTATGCTATAGCCCACATTTTTGTAGGTAGGCCCACGGTCTAGGCGTGATGTGGGCTGAAAATCAATCGAGGCATGCCAGGGAGTTTGGGAATCATTCCAGTCTGGTAAGTTTAATTTTTTGTGGTTATTTGGGTGGAGAAAAGGGCGAAACAACACAAATGGGGCATTTTTGGGCCAAATCGGTGTGCTATAGCACACGGTTATGGGGGTGGACCCAAATTTCGGGTGCGTTATGGGTCAAAAATCGACCGGGGCATGCCAGGGAGGTTGGGGATCATCCCAGCGTGGTCCGTTTAATTTTTGGTTGCCATTTGGGTGGACTAATGGGCAAAACGGTGCGAATGGGGCATTTTCTGGCCAAATCGATGTACTATAGCCCACGGTTTTGGAGGAGGGCCCAAGGTTCAGGTGTGCTATCGGCCAAAAATCGACTGGGGCATGCTAGGGAAGTTGGGGATTGTCCCAGTATGGTCTGTTTAATTTTTCGTGGCCATTTAGGTGGACAAACGGGCGAAATTGCCCGAACTAGGCATTTTTGGGCCAAATCATTGTGCTATAGCCCACAATTTTTGGGTTGGGCCAGAAGTTCGGGCGTGCTTTGGGCCAAAAATCAATCGGGGCATGCCATGGAGTTTGGGGATCATCCCATTATGGTTCGTTTAATTTTTCGTGGCCATTTGGGTGGACAAACGGGCAAAACGGCATGAACGAGACATTTTTGGTCCAAATCGGTGTGCTATAGCCTAAGTTTTTGGGTGTGGGCCTGGGTTTCGAGTGTGCTGTGGGCTGAAAATCGTTCGAGGCATGTCAGAGAGGTTAAGGATCGTCCTAATATGGTTCGTTTAATTTTTTAATGGCCATCTGGGTGGACAAACGGACAAAACAGCGCGAACGAGGCATTTTCGTGCCTAATCGGTGTGCTATATAGCCCATAATTATGGGGGTGGGATCGTGGTTCGGGTATGCTATGTGCCAAAAATCTACCGAGGTGTGTCAGGAAGGTTAGGGATCATCCCTGTGTGGTCCGTTTAATTTTTCATGGCCATTTGGGTGGACAAATGGGCGAAACAACGTGAATAGGGTGCTTTCGGGATAAATAAATGTATTATAGCCCACGGTTTTTGGGGTGGGCCTGAGGTCCGAGGGTGGCGTGGGCAAAAAATTTATAGAGGCATGTGAGGGAGGTTGGGGATCATCCCAGTGTGATCTGTTTATTTATTCAATGCCATTTGGTTGGTCAAACAGGTAAAACGATGCAAACGAGGCATTTTTTGGCCAAATCGGTGTGCTAGAGCCCACAGTTTTGGGGGCGAGCTTGAGGTCCGGGTGTGGCGTAGGCTAAAAAATAATCGGGGCATGCAAGGGAGGTTGGGGATCGTCCTAGTGTGGTCTGTTTATTCATTCGAGGCCATTTTGGTTGTCAAACAGGCAAAACGGCACGAATGGGGCCTTTTTGGGCCAAATCGGTGTGCTATAGCCCATG
Source organism: Capsicum annuum (assembly GCF_002878395.1). Taxonomy (NCBI): domain Eukaryota; kingdom Viridiplantae; phylum Streptophyta; class Magnoliopsida; order Solanales; family Solanaceae; genus Capsicum; species Capsicum annuum. Next base: position 263,218 of record NW_025842141.1, read on the forward strand.
GTTCCGGGGTTGGCCCCGTGGTCCAAGGGTACCGTAGGCTAAAAATCAATCAGTGCATACCAGGGAGGTTGGGATTGTTCCAGTATGGTCCATTTATTGATTCGAGGCAATTTGGGTGGTCAAACATCAAAACGGCGCGAATAGGGCCTTTTTGAGCCAAATCGGTGTGCTTTATCCCACGGTTTTGGGGTTGGGCCCGAGGTTTGGGGGGTACCATGGGCCAAAAATCGACCAGAGCATGCCATGGAGGTTAGGGATCGTTCTAGTATGGTCCGCTTATTTATTTGAGGCTGTTTGGGTGGTCAAACGGGCGAAACAGCCCAAATGGGATATTTTCAAGCTAAATCGGTGTGCTATTACCCACGGTTTTATGGTTGGGCCCGGTGTCTGGGGTTACCGTGGGCCAAATATTGACCGAAAGGTGCTAGTGAGTTTGGGGATTATCTCTGTGTGGTACATTTATTTATTCAAGGCTATTTTGGTGGTCAAACGGGCAAAACGGTCCAAACAGGGCATTTTCGGGATAAATCATTGTGCTATAGTCCACGATTTTGGGGGTGGGCCCAGGGTTCGGGGGTGCCGTCTGTCAAAAGTTGATCGGAACATGCCAGGGAAGTTGGGGATCATCCATGTGTGGTCCTTTTTTTATTCGAGGCCATTTGGGTGGTCAAACGGGTGAAATGGTGCAAACAAGATATTTACGGGCTAATTTGGTGAGCTATAGCTTACGGTTTTATGGGTGGGCCTGGGATACAGGGGTATCGTAGGCCAAAAATCGACCGAGGCATGTCAGGGAGTTGGGAATAGTCCCAGTGTGGTCTGTTTATTTATTTTAGTCTATTTGGGTGGTCAAATGGGTGAAACAATGCGATCGAGGTATTTTTGTGCTAAATCAGTGTCCTATATGCCACAGTTTTGGGGGTTGTCCTGGGGTTCGGAGGTGCCATAGGCCAAAAATCGACTGGGATGTGTCAGGGAGGTTGGGGATCATCCAAGTGTGGTCTATTTATTTATTCGAGGCCATTTGGGTGTCAAACGGCCGAAGCATCGCGAATAAAGCATTTTTGGGCTAAATCGGTTTGCTATATCTAGTGGTTTCGGGGGTGGGCTCGAGGTTCGGGGGTGCCGTAAGTTGAAAATCGATCGATGCATGGCAGGGAGGTTGGAGATCATCCTAGTATGGTCCGTTTATTTATTCAAGGCCATTTGGATGGTCAAACTGGCAAAACGACATGAATAGGGCATTTTCAGGCCAAATCGGTGTGCTATAGCCCAAGATATTGGGGGTGGGTTTGGGGCCTGAGGGTGCCATGGGCCAAAAATTGATTGAGGGCATGCTACGGAGTTTGGGGATCATCCTAGTATGGTCCATTTATTTATTCGAGACAATTTGGGTGGTCAAACGGGCGAAACGGTGAGAACGGGGCTTTTATGGGATAAATTGGTGTGCTCTAGCCCACGATTTTGGGGGTAGGCCTGAGGTACGGAGGCGTCGTAGGCGAAAAATTGATCGAGGCATGTCAGAGAGCTTGGGGATCATCCCAGTATGGTTCATTTATTTATTTGAGGACATTTAGGTAGTCAAATGGGTAAAACGGTGAACGGGGCATTTTCGAGCCAAATCGGTGTGCTAGCCTACGATTTTAGGGATGGGTCCAGGGTCTGGGGATACCGTGGGCAAAAAATTAACTGGGATATGGTAGCGAGGTTGGGGATAATCCTAGTATGGTCTGTTTATTTATTCGAGGCCATTTAGTTGGTCAACGGGTGAAACGGCGCAGATGGGGCATTTTCAGGCCAAATCGGTGTGCTATAGAACATGGTTTCATATGTGGGCCTGGGGTTTAGGGTCCAGGGGTACCGTGGAACGAAAATTGAATAGGGTATGCCAGGGAGGTTAGGGATCATTCTTGTGTGGTCTATTTATTTCTTCTAGGCCATTTGGGTGGTCAAACGGGCAAAATGGTGCGAATAGGGAATTTTTTTAGCCAAATCGGTGAGCTATAGCCTACAGTTTCGAAGGTGGTCCCGGGGTCCTGTGGTGCCATGGGATGAAAATCGACTGGAGCATGCCATGAAGGTTGGGGATTATCCCAGTGTGGTCCATTTATTTATTTGAGGCCATTTAGGTGGTCAAACGGGCAAAATGGCTCGAACGAGGCATTTTCAAGCAAAATCGATGTGCTATAGCTGACTATTTTGGGGGTGGGCCCGGGTTCTGAGGGTGATGTAGACCAAAAATCGATCAAGGCATGCCAGGAAGGATGAGGATCATCCTAGTATGGTCCGTTTATTTATTCTAGGCTATTGGGTGATCAAACGGGTGAAACAGGTCATTTTTAGGATAAATCGATGTGCTGTAGCCCATGGTTTTAGGGGTGGGCCCAAGGTTCAAGGGTGTCGTGGTCCAAAAATTGATTGGGCATTCCAGGGAGGTTGGGGATTATCTCAGTATGATCCGTTATATATTTGAGGCCATTTGGGTGGTTGAATGGGCGAAACAAAACGAACAGGGCATTTTTGGGCCAAATCGGTGTGCTATAGCCCACTATTTTTGGGGTGGGCACGAGGTTCGGGCGTGCTGTGGGCCAAAAATCAATCGGGGCATGCCAGGGAGGTTATGGATCATCGTAATATGGTCCGTTTAATTTTTCGTGGCTATTTAGGTAGACAAACGGGCAAAACGAAGCGAACGAGGTATTTTTGGGCAAAATAGATGTGCTATAGCCCATAGTTTTGAGGTGGGCCCAGGGTTCGGGACTGATAGGGGCTTAAAATCGATCGGGGAATGCTAGGGAGGTTGGGGAACGTCTCTGTATGGTCCGTTTAATTTTTTTTTGCTATTTGGGTGGTCAAACCGGCGAAACGGCGGGAACAAATCATTTTTGGGCCAAATCGGTGTGCTATAACCCACGGTTTCAGGGGAGGACCCGGGGTTCGGGCATGCTGGGGGCCAAAAATTGATTGGGGCATGCCAGGGAGATTAGGGATCATCCCATCATGGTTCGTTTAATTTTTTGTTGCCATTTGGGTGGATAAACGGGCGAAATGGCACTAATGGGGCATTTTCGGGCCAAATCGGTGTGCTATAGCCCTTTGTTTCGGGGGAGGGCCTGAGGTCCGGGAGTACTATAGCCCAATATGGTCCGTTTATTTATTTGATTCTATTTGGGTGGTCAAATGGGTGAAATAGTACGAATGGGGCATTTTTGGTCCAAATCAATGTGCTATAGCCCACGGTTTTGAGGGTGAGCTCGGGGTAGAGGGTGCCATGGGCCAAAAATTAATTGGGGCATGCTAGGGGGGTTGGGGATCATCCCAGTATGGTTCGTTTATTTATTTGAGGCAATTTGGGTGGTCAAACGGGCGAAACGACGTGAACAGGGCTTTTTTGGGATAAATCGATGTGCTATAGCCCACGATATTGGGGGTGGGCCTGAGTTACGAGGGTACCGTAGGCTAAAAATTTATCGGGCCATGTTAGGGTAGTTGGGGATAGTCCGAGTGTGGTGTTTTTATTTATTCAAGGCAATTTAGGTGGTCAAATGGGCGTAACAATGCGAATGGGCTATTTTTGAGCTAAATTGGTATGCTAGCCCACAATTTTGGGGGTGGGTCTGGGGTCCGGGGATATCGTGGAAAGAAAATCGACCAGGACATGTCAGCGAGATTGAGGATCATCCTAGTGCGGTCCGTTTATTATTCGAGGGAATTTGGTTGGTCAAACGCGCAAAACGGTGCAGACGGGGCATTTTTAAGCCAAATCGGTGTGCTATAGCACATGGTTTCATGTGTAGGCTTGGGGTTCGGGGTCCAAGGGTCCCGTGGAATGAAAATTTACTGGGGCGTTCCAGGGAGGTTGGGGATCATTCCTGTGTGGTTCGTTTGTTTATTCTAGCCAACTTGGGTGGTCAAACGGGCAAAATGGCCAAATCGGTGGGTTATAGACCATGATTTTAGGGTTCGTCCTGGGGTTCTACGGTGCCATAGGATAAAAATTGACTAGGGTATGCCAGGGAGGTTGGAGATCATCCTAGTGTGGTCCATTTATTTATTCGAGGCCATTTGAGTGGTCAAACTGGTAAAATGGCGCGAACGAGGAATTTTCAAGCCAAATCGGTATGCTATAGCCGACAGTTTTGGGGGTAGGCCCGGGGTTCAAGGGTACTGTGGGCTAAAAATTGATTGAGGCGTGTCGGAGAGGATGAGGATCATCCCAGTATGGTTGATTTATTTATTCAAGGCCATTTGGGTGGTCAAAAGGGCGAAACAGGTCATTTTTGGGATATATCGATGTGCTATAGCCCATGGTTTTAGGGGTGGGCCTAGGGTTCGGGGGTGCCGTGGACTAAACTATGTCTGGGCATGCCAGCGAATTTAGGGATCATCCCAGTATGATCCATTTATATATTTGAGGCCATTTGGGTGGTTAAACGGGAGAAACGAAGCGAACGGGGCTTTTTAGACCAAATCAGTGTGCTATAGCGCACTGTTTCTGGGGTGGGCATGGGGTCCAGGCGTGTTGTGGGCCAAAAATTGATCGGGGCATGCCAAGGAGTTTGAGGATCATCCCAGTGTTGTCCGTTTAATTTTTCATGGCCATTTGGTTGGGCAAACAGGCAAAATGGCATGAACGGGGTATTTTTGGGCCAAATCGGTGTGCTGTAGCTCGCGGTTTTGGTGGTGGACCTGGGTTCGAGCGTGCTATCGGCCAAAAATCGATCGAGGCATGCCATAGAGGTTGGGGATCGTCTTAGTGAGGTTCATTTAATTTTTCATGGCCATTTTGGTGGACACACCAACAAAACAACGTAAAAATAGCCTATTCGGGCCAAATCGATGTGCTATTGCCCATAGTTTTGGGGGTGAGACCGGGGTACATTACATTTTTAGGCCAAATCGGTATGCTATAGTCCACGGTTTTGGGGGTGGCTGTGGGCCAAAAATCGATGAGGGCATGCCAGCGAGATTTGGGATCATACTAGTGTGGTTCGTTTAATTTTTTGTGGCCATTTGGCTGGACAAACGAATGAAACGGCATGAACGGTGCATTTTTTAGACAAATTAGTGTGCTATAGCCCACGATTTTGAGTGTGGGCTCGGGCTTCTGGCGTGTTGTGGTCCAAAAATAGACCGGAACATGCAGGGAGGTTGGAGATCATCCTAGTGTAGTTCGTTTAATTTTTTGTGGCCATTTCGGTGGACAAACGGGTGAAACGGCACGAACGGGGCACTTTCGGGCCAATTCGGTGTTCTAGAACTCAAGGTTTCAGGGGTCGTCCCGAGCGTTCTATGGGCCAAAAATCGATTGGGGCGTGCTAGGGAGGTTCGGAATTGTCTCAGTGTGGTTCGTCTAATTTTTTGTGGCCATTTGGATGGACAAATGGGCAAAACGGCGTGAACAAGGCATTTTTGGGATAAATCGTTGTGCTATAGCCCACGATTTTTGGGGTGGGCCTGGGGTTCAGGGGTGTCATCATTCAAATGTCGACCGGGGCATGCCAGGGAGGTTGGGGATCATCCATGTGTGGTCCTTTTTATATTCGAGGCCATTTGGGTGGTGAAACGGGTGAAATAACAAAAATAGGGCATTTTCGAGCTAAATCGGTATGCTATAGGCCATGGTGTCAGGGGAGGGCCCGAGGTCCGGGAGTGTTGTGAGCCAAAAATTGATTGAGGCATGCCAGGGAGGTTGGGGATCATCCCAGTATGGTCCGTTTATTTATTCGAGTCCATTTGGGTTGTCAAATGGGCGAAATGGCATGAATGGGGCATTTTCGAGCCAAATCGATGTGATATAGCTCACGGTTTTGAGGGTATGCTCGGGGTCTAAGGGTGCCATGGGCAAAAATTCAATTAGTGTATACTAAGGTGGTTGGGTATTATCCCAGTATGGCCCATTTATTTATTCGAGGCAATTTGGGGGGTCAAACGGGCGAAACGACGCGAAAGGGGATTTTTTGGGATAAATTGGTGTGCTATAGCTCACAGTTTCAGGGGTGGGCCTGAGGTTCGAGGGTATTGTAGACCAAAAACTGACCAGGGTGTGTCAAGGTAGTTGGGGATAGTCCCAGTGTGGTCTGTTTATTTATTCGAGGCAATTTAGGTGGTCAAACGGGCATAGCGGCGCGAATGGGGCATTTTTTAGCCAAATAGGTGTGCTAGCCCACGGTTTTGAGGGTGGGTCCGTGGTTCGGGGATACCGTGGGCATAAAATCGACTAGGATATGCCAGCGAGGTTAGGGATTGTCCAAGTGTGGTCCATTTATTATTTGAGGTCATTTGGTTGGTTAAACTGGTGAAACGGCGCATACGGGGAATTTTCAAGACAAATCAGTGTGCTATAACACATAGTTTCATATGTAGGCCTGGGCTTAAGGGTCTAGGGGTGTCGTGGAATGAAAATTGATCGGGGTGTGCCAGGGAGGTTGGGGATCATCCAGTGTGGTCCGTTTATATATTCTAGGCCATTGGGGTGGTCAAACGGGAAAAATAGCACAAACGGAGCATTTTTTAGCCAAATTGATAAGTTATTGCCCACGATTTTGGGGGTAGTCCCGGGGTCCTGGGGTGTCGTGGGATGAAAATCCACCGGGGTATGCCAGGGAGGTTGGGGATCATCCCAGTGTGGTCCGTTTATTTATTCGAGGCTATTTGGATGGTCAAAGGGCAAAACAGCACGAACGAGGCATTTTCAATCCAAATAGGTGTGCTATAGCCGACAGTTTTGGGGTTAGGCCCAGGGTCTGAGGTTTTTGTGGGCCTAAAATTGATCGAGGCATTCCAGGGAGGATGGGGATCATCCTAGTATGATCTGTTTATTTATTCGAGGCCATGATTTCAAGGGTGGTCCCAGGGTTCGGGGGTGCGGTGGCCTAAAAACTGATTGGGCATGACAGGGAGGTTGAGGATCAACCCAGTATGATCCGTTTATATATTCGAGGACATTTTAGTGGTTAAACGAGACAAATAAAGTGAATGGGGCATTTTTAGGTCAAATTGGTGTACTATAACCCACTGTTTCGAGGGTGGGCACGGGGTTCGTGCGTGCAGTGGGCCAAATATTAATCAGAGCATGTCAGGGAGGCTGTGGATCATCCTAGTATGGTTCGTTTAATTTTTTGTGGCTATTTAGGTGAACGAACGGGCAAAACAGCGCGAACGGGGCATTTTCGGGCAAAATCAGTGTGCTATAGCCCACGATTTTGAGGTGGGCCTAGGGTTCGGGACTAATGTGGCTGAAAATCGATTAGGGCATGCCAAGGAGCTTTGGGAATGTCCTAGTATGGTTGGTTTTATTTTTTTCCTCTATTTGGGTAACAAACGGGCGAAACGATGCAAACGATGCATTTTTGGGCCAAATCGGTGTGCTATAGCCTACGGTTTCGGGGGAGGACCTGGGGTCCAGGTGTACTGTGGGCCAAAAATCGATCGGCGCATGCTGGGGAGATTGGGGATCATCCCAGTATGGTCCGTTTAATTTTTTGTGACCATTTGGGTAGATAAACAGGTGAAATAGTACGAACGAGGCATTTTTTAGCCAAATCAGTGTGCTATAGCCCACGGTTTTGAGGGTTGGCCCGGGCGTGCTGTAGGTCGAAAATTGACCGAGGCATGCCAGGGAGGTTGGGGATCGTCCTAGTGTGGTCTGTTTAATTTTTCGTGGCTATTTGGGTAGACAAACGGGAGAAACAGCGTAAACGGGGGTAGCCCCATGGTCCGGAAGTGCTGTGCACCAAAAATTGATCAGGGCATGCTAGGGAGGTTGGGGATCACCCCAGAATGTTCCGTTTAATTTTTCATGGCCATTTAGGTGGACAAACTGGCGAAACAATGCAAATACGGACTTTTTGGGCCAAACTGTTGTGCTATAGCCCTCGGTTTTAGGGGTGGACCTGGGGTTAGGCCGTGTTGTGGGCTAAAAATCAACCAGGGCATGCCAAGGAGAATGGGAATCATTCCAGTGTGGTTCGTTTAATTTTTTGTGATCATTTAGGTGGACAAACTGGTGAAACGATGCGAACGAGGCATTTTAGGGCTAAATCGGTGTGCTATAGCCCATTGTTTTGGGGGTGGGCCCGAGGTCCAGAAGTATTGTGGTCCGAAAATTGACCAGGGTGTCCCAAGGAGGTTGGGGATCATCCCAGTGTGGTCTGTTTAATTTTTCATTTCCATTTGGGTTGATAAACGGATGAAACAGCGCATGAGAGGCATATTCGGGCGTGTCGTGGGATAAAAATTGACTGAGGCATGTAAGGGATGTTAGAGATCATCCCAGTATGGTCTGTTTATTTATTTGAGGTCGTTTGGCTAGTCAAACGGGCGAAACCACGCGAATGGTGCATTTTTGGGCCAAATCGGTATGATATAGCCCACAGTTTTGGGGGTGGGCATGGGATTCGGGCGTGCCATGTGATGAAAATCGATCGAGGTATGCCAAGGAGTTATGGATCATCCCGGGATGGTCCGTTCAATTTTTTGTGGCCATTTGGGTGGATAAAGAGGCAAAACAACGCTAACGGGGAATTTTTGGGCCAAATCAGTATGCTAAAACCCACAATTTTAGGGGTGGGCCCAAGGTTCGGGCGTGCTGTGGCCCAAAAATTAACCAGGATATGCTAGGGATTTATGGATTATCCCAGTGTGGTCCTTTTAATTTTTTGTGGCAATTTGGGTGGACAAACGGGCGTAACGGCACGAACGGGATATTTTTTGGCAAAATCAGTGTGCTATAGCTTACGATTTTGGGAGTGGTCTTGGGGTCCAGGCGTGCTGCTGGCTAAAAATCAATTGGGGTGTGCCAGGGAGGTTGGGGATCATCCCAGTATGGTCCGTTTAATTTTTTGTGGCCATTTGAGTGGATAACTAGGTGAAACGGCAAATGGGGCACTTTTAGGCCAAATCAGTGTACTATAGCCCACAGTTTTGGGGGTGGGCCCGAGTTCCGGGCGTGCTGTAGGTCTTAAATCAACTGGGTGTGCCATGGAGGTTGGGGATCATCCCATTGTGGTCCGTTTAATTTTTCATTGCCATTTGGGTAGACAAACGGGCAAAAAAGCACAAACGCGACATTTTTGGTGTAAATAGGTATGCTATAGCTCACGTTTTTTGGGGTGGGCCCAGGGTTCGGGTGTGCTGTGGGCGAAAAATCGATCGGGGCATGCTAGTAGGGTAAGGATCATTCCAGTATGGTCCGTTTAATTTTCATGGTAATTTGGGTGGACCAACGGGCAAAACGGTACAAACCGAGCATTTTTGGAAAAATCGGTGTGCTATATAGCCCACAATTATGGGGGTGAGCCCGTGGTTCAGTTGTACTGTGTGCTAAAAATCTACCGAGGCATGTCAGGGAGGTTGGGGATCATTTCAGTATGGTTCGTTAGATTTTCGTGGCCATTTGGGTGGATAAACGGGCGAAAAAATGCGAATAGGGCATTTTCGGGATAAATCGATGTACTATAGCCCATAATTTTGGGTGTGGCCTTAGGTTCGGAGGTATCATGGGCCAAAATTTGATCGGGGCGTGTCAAAGAGGTTGCGGATCATCCCATTATGGTCCGTTTATTTATTCGAGGCCATTTGGTTGGTCAAACGAGCGAAACAGCATGAATGAGGCATTTTTCGGCCAAATCAGTGTGCTATAGCACACGGTTTTGGGGGTGGGCTTGAGGTCTGGGGGTATCGTGGGTCAAAAATCAATTGGGGCATGCGCGGGAGGTTGGGGATCATCCCAGTTTTGTTCGTTTATTTATTTGAGGCCATTTTTGTTGTCAAACGGGCGAAATGGTACAAATGGTGCATTTTTGGGCTAACTCGTTGTGCTATAGCCCACGGTTTCAGGGGTGGGCCTGTGGTCCGAGGGTTCTGTAAGCTAAAAATCGATCAGGGCTTGCCAGGGAGGTTGGGGATCATCCTAGTATTGTCCATTTCATTATTTGAGGTAATTTGGATGGTCAAACATCGAAATAGCGCAAACGAGACCTTTTTGGGCAAAATCGATATGCCATAGCCCATAATTTTGGGGTTGGGCTCAAGGTCCGAGGGAGTCGTGGGCCAAAAATCGCCCAGGGCATGCCAGTGAGGTTGGGGATCGTTCTAGTATGGTCCATTTATTTACTTGAGGCCATTTGTGTGGTCAAACGGGCGAAACAGCCCTAACGGGACATTTTCGGGGCAAATTGGTGTACTATAGCCCATGGTTTTGGGGTTGGGCCTAGGGTCTGTGGTTTACGTGGACTAAAAATCGACATGGGCATGCCAGGGAGGTTGGGGATTAAAATGGTGTAGCACGTTTATTTATTCGAGGCCATTTTGGTAGTCAAACAGGCAAAACGGTGCGAATAGGGCATTTTTGGGATAAATCGTTATGCTATAGCCCATGATTTCAGGGATGGCCCGAGGTTCGTTGGTGCCGTCGGTTAAAAGTCAACCGAGGCATGCCAGGGAGGTTGAGGATCATAAACGTGTGGTCCTTTTTATATTCGAGGCCATTTGGGTGGTCAAACGGGTGAAACGGCGCGAACAGGATATTTATGAGCCAATTTGGTGAGCTATAGCTTATGGTTTTGGGTGTGGGTTCGGGGGTATCATAGTCCAAAAATTAACCGAGGCATGTTAGGGAGGTTGGGGATTTTCCCAGTGTGTTCTGTTTATTTATTTTTGGCTATTTGGGTGGTCAAACAGGTAAAACAGAGTGATTGAGGTATTTTCGGGTTAAATCAGTGAGCTATATGCCACAATTTTGAGGGTTGTCTTGGGGTCCGGGGGTGCTATAGGCCGAAAATCGATCGGGGCTTGTCAGGGAGGTTAGGGATCATCCAAGTGTGGTCCATTTATTTTTTTGAGGCCATTTGGGTGGTCAAACGGGCGAAACATCATGAACGGGCCATTTTTGGGCCAAATCGGTGTGCCATAGCTAATGGTTTTGGGGGTGGGCCCGAGGTCCGGAGGTGCCATAAGCCAAAAATTGTTCAGCGCATGGAAGAAAGGTAGAGATCATCCCAGTATGATCCGTCTATTTATTTGAGGCCATTTGGATGGTCAAACAGGCGAAATAGAACGAATAGGGCATTTTTGGGCCAAATCGGTGTTCTATAGCCCAAGGTTTTGAGGGTGGGTCCGGGGTCTGAGGGTTCTATGGGCAAAATTCGATGGGGCACGCTACGGAGGTTAGGGATCATCCCAGTATGTTCCGTCTATTTATTCGAGGCAATTTGGGTGGTCAAACGGGCGAAATGGCTTGAACAAGGATTTTTTAGGAAAAATTGGTGTGCTATAGCCCACAATTTTGGAGGTGGGCCTGAGGTACGGGGGTGTCGTAGGTCAAAAATTGATCGGGACATATCAGAGAGGTTGGGGATCATCCCAGTATGGTTCGTTTATTTATTCGAGGCCATTTAGGTAGTCAAAAAGGTAAAACAGTGCGAACGGGATATTTTCAAGCTAAATCGGTGTGCTAACCCACGGTTTTGGGGGTGGGTCAGGCCAAATCGGTGTACTATAGAGCATGGTTTCGTGTGTGGGCCTGTGGTTCGGGGTCTAGGGGTGCCGTGGAATAAAAATTGACTGAGGCATGCCGGGGAGGTTGAAGATCGTACCGGTGTGGTCCGTTTTTTTATACTAGGCCATTTGGGTGGTCAAACGCACAAAACGGCATGAATAGGGCATTTTTTGGCCAAATCGATAAGCTATAGCCCACAGTTTTGGGGTGGTCCTAGGGTCCTGGGGTGTCGTGGGATAAAAATCAACTGGGGCATGCCTTGGAGGTTGGGGATCTTCCCAGTGTGGTTCATTTATTTATTTGAGGCCATTTTGGTGGTCAAAAGGGTGAAACAGTACAAACGAGGCATTTTCAAGCAAAATCGGTGTGCTACAGCCGACGGTTTTGGGGGTAGGCCCGGGATTCGAGGGTGCTGTGGACCAAAAATCGATCAAGGCATGCCAGGGAGAATGGGGATCATCCCAGTGTGGTCCGTTTATTTATTCGAGGCCATTTTGGGGATCAAACGGGGAAAATGGGTCATATTTGGGATAAATCGATGTTCTATAGCCAATGGTTTTGGGGGTGGGCCCAGGGTTCGAGGGTGTCGTGGTCTAAAAGATGACTGGGTATGCCAGAAAGGTTGGGAATTATCCCAGTATATTTTGTTTATATATTCGAGGGCATTTGGGTGGTTAAACGTCAGAAACGGAATGAATGGGGCATTTTTAGGCTAAATCGGTGTGCTATAGCACACTATTTTGGGGGTGGGCACGAGGTTCGGGCGTGCTGTTGGCCAAAAATTTATCGGGGCATGCAAGGGATGTTGTGGATCATTATAGTATGGTCAGTTTAATTTTTCAATACTATTTAGGTGGACAAACGGGTGAAACGGAGCGAACGGGGCATTTTTGGGCAAAATAGGTGTGCTATAGCCCACGGTTTTGAGGTGGGCTTAGGGTTCAAGACTATTGTAGGCCAAAAATTGATCGGGGTATTCCATGGAGGTTGGAGAACGACCCAGTATCATCCATTTAATTTTTCTTGCTATTTGGGTGGACAAATCGACGAAACGGCACGAACGAAGCATTTTTGGGCCAAATCAGTGTGCTATAGCCCACAGTTTCGGGAGAGGACCCGGGGTCCGGGCATGCTGGGGGCCAAAAATTGATTGGGGCATGCCAGGGAGATTGGAGATCATCCCAGTATGGTCCGTTTAATTTTTCATGGCCATTTTGGTGGACAAACAGGCGAAACACCGGGAACGGGGCATTTTTGTGCCAAATCAATGTGCTATAGCCCATGATTATGAGGGTGGGCCCGGGCGTGCTGTGGGCCGAAAATTGACGGGGGAATGCCAAGGAGGTTGGGGATCATCTCAGTATGGTCCGTTTAATTTTTTCGTGGCCATTTAATTGGATAAACGGGCGAAACGGCATGAACGGGGCATTTTCAGAATAAATCAGGATGCTATAGCCTGCGGTTTTGGGGGTAGGCTCGGGGTCTGAGAGTGTTGTGCATCAATAATCGATGGGGCATGCCAGGGAGGTTGGGGATCGTCCCAGTATGGTCTGTTTAATTTTTTGTGGCTATTTGGGTGGACGAACGGGCAAAATTGCACGAATGGGACATTTTCAGGCCAAATCGATGTGCTATAGCCTACGATTTTAGGGGTGGGCCCGAGGTTTGAGAGTGTTGTGGTCTAAAAATCGACAAGGGTGTGCCAAGGAGGTTGGGATCATCCCAATGTGGTCCGTTTAATTTTTCATGGCCATTTGGGTGGATAATCGGGTGAAACGGCACGAGCGGGATATTTTTGGGCCAAATTGGTGTGCTATATCCCACGATTTTGGGGGTGGGCCCGTGGTTTGGACGTGCCGTGGGATAAAAATCAACTGAGGCATGACAAGGAGGTTAGGTATCATCCCAGTGTGGTATATTTATTTATTCGAAGCCATTTGGGTGGTCAAACGGGCAAAACAATGCGAACGGAGCATTTTCGGGCCAAATCGATGCGCTATAGCCCACAGTTTTGGGGGTGGGCCCGAGGTTCAGGCATGTTATTAGGCAAAAATTGACCAGGGCATGCAAAAGAGGTTAGGGATCATCCCAGTATGGTCTGTTTAATTTTTCATGGCCATTTGGGTGGAACAACGGGCGAAACAGCGCAAGTGGGGCATTTTTTTGAAAAATCAGTGTGCTAATGCCCACAGTTTCAGGGGTGAGCCTGGGCTTCAGACGTAGTATGGGACAAAAATTGACCAAGGTATGCTAGGGAGGTTGTGGATCATCCCACTATAGTCCGTGTAATTTTTTGTGGCTATTTGTGTAGGCAAACGGGCGAAATGGTACGAACAGGGAATTTTTGGGCTAAATCGGTGTACTATAGCCCACAGTTTTGGGGGTGGGCCTGGGGTCTAGGCTTGATGTGTGCTAAAAATCAATTAAGGCCTGCCAGGAGGGTTGGGCATTATCCCAATATGGTCCATTTAATTCTTTGTGGCTATTTGGGTGGATAAACATCTCGAACAGGGCATTTTTGGGCCAAATCGGTGTGCTAGCCCATGGTTTTGGGGTTGGGCTCGGGGTACGAGAGTGCTGTGGGATGAAAATCAATCGGGGCGTGCCATGGAGGTCAGGGATTATCCCAGTGTGGTCCGTTTAATTTTTCGTGGCCATTTGGGTGGACAAACGGGCAAAACGGTGCGAACGGGGCATTTTCAGTCCATATCGATGCGCTATAGCCCACAATTTTGGTGGTGGGCCCGAGGGTCCAGGCGTTTTGTGGGTCACAAATCTATTGGGGTGTGCCAGGGAGGTTGGAGATCATCCCAGTATGGTCCGTTTAATTTTTGATGCACATTTGGGTGGACAAATGGGAAAAACAATGCAAACGGGGCGTTTTTGGGCTCAATCGATGTGCTATATAGCCTAATATTTTGGGGGTGGTCTCGAGGGTTTTGTGTGCTGAAAATCTACTAGGGCGTGTCAGGGAGGTTGGGGATCAATCCAGTGTGGTCCGTTTAATTTTTCGTTTCCATTTGGGTGGACAAATGGGCGAAATAACGCGAATAGGGTATTTTCAGGCCTAATCGATGTGCTATAGCCCACAATTTCGGGGGATGGCCCAAGGTCTGGGCGTGTTGTATGCCAAGAATCGATCGGGGCATGACAGGGAGGTTGAGGATCATCCCATCATGGTCCGTTCAATTCTTCATGGCCATTTGTGTGGACAAACGAAAAAAATAGCATGAACGAGGCTTTTTCGTGCCAAATTGATGTGCTATAGCCTATGGTTTTGAGGGTCGGCGAAGGGTTCGGGCGTGCTGTGGGCCAAAAATCTATTGTGGCATTTTAGGGAGGTTGGGGATCGTCCTAGTATGGTATATTTAATTTTTTTTGGCTATTTGGGTGTACAAATGGGAAAAATGGTGCGGGGCATTTTTGTGCCAAATCAGTGAGCTATAGCCCATGGTTTGGTGTGGGCCCAGTGTTCGAGCGTGCTGTGGGTCGAGAATTGATTGAGGCATGCCATGGAAGTTGAGGATCGTCCCAGTGTGGCCCTTTTAATTTTTTGTGGCCATTTGAGTGGACAAACAGGTGAAAAGGCGTGTACGGGGCTTTTATGGGCTAAATTGATGTTCTATAGCCCAAGGTCTCGGGGGTGTGCCTGGGGTTCGAGTATTCTGTTGGGCAAAAATTGAACAGGGCTTGCCACAGAGGTTGGGAATCATTCCAGTGTGGTCTGTTTAATTTTTTGTGGCCATTTGGGTGGACAAACGGGTGAAACGGCGTGAACGGGGCATCTTCAGGCTAAATTGGTGTGCTATAGCCTAGGGTTTCAGTGGTGGGCCCAGGATTCGAGCTTTCTGAAGGCTAAAAATTGATCAGGGCGTTCCAGGGAGGTTGGGGATCATCCCAGTGTGGTCCGTTTAATTTTTTATGGCCATTTGAGTGGACAAATGGGCAAAACGGCATGAATGGGGCATTTTCAGGCCAAATCGGTGTGCTATAATTAATGGTTTCGAGGGTTGGCCCTGGGCCCAGCATGCTATCGGCCAAAAATTAATTGGGGTGTGCCAGAGAGGTTGTGAATCATCCCAGTGTGGTCCATGTAATTTTTCATGGCCATTTGTGTGGACAAATGGGCAAAATTGCACAAACGGTGACTATTCAGGCCAAATCGGTTTGCTATAGCTCACAGTTTCTGAGGTGGGCTCGGGGTTCGGGCATGCTGTAGGACAAAAATTAACCGAGACGTGCTAGGGAGGTTGGGGATCATCCCAGTTTGGTCTGTTTAATTTTTAGTGGCTATTTTCATAGAAAAAAGTGCGGAACGACGTAAATAGGGCATTTTTAGGAAAAAATCGGGGTGCTATAGCCCTCGGTTTTGGGGGTAGGCTTAGGGTCCGGGCGTACTATTCATAAAAAATTGATAAGGTATCCCAGTATGGTCCGTTTAATTTTTTGTGGCCATTTCCATAGATCAAAGTGCAAAACGGCACAAATGGGGCACTTTTAGGAAAAAATCGGGGTGCTATAGCCCTCGATTTTGGGGTAGGCTTGGGGTCCGGTGGTGCTATTGGCTAAAAATCTACAGAGGCATGCCAGGGAGGTTGGGGATCATCCCTGTATGGTTCGTTTAATTTTTCATGGCTATTTGGGTGGACAAACGGGGGAAACGGTGTGAACGGGACAGTTTTGGGCCAAATCAGTTTGTTATAACCTAAGGTTTTCAGGGAGGGCCCGGCCATGCTGTGGGCCAAAAATCAATCGGGGGGTTTCAGGGAGGTTGGGGATCATCCCAGTGTGGTCCGTTTAATTTTTCATGGCCATTTAGTTGGACAAATCGGCAAAATGGAGTGAACGGGGTATTTTCAAGTTAAATCGGTGTACTATAGCCCACGATTTTTGGGGTAGGGGCAGGGTTCGGGTGTGCTATGGGCCAAAAATTGATCGGTGTATGCCAGGGAGGTTAGGAATCATCCCAGTGTGGTTCGTTTGATTTTTCATGGCCATTTGGGAGGACAAATGGGCAAAACGGCGCGAACAGGGACTATTCAGGCTAAATTGGTGTTCTATAGCCCATGGTTTAAAGGGTGGGCCCGGGGTTCGGGCGTGCTGTGGGTCAAAAATCAACCGGGGTGTGCCAGGAAGGTTTGGGATCATCCCAGTATGGTCCTTTTAAATTTTTGTGGCCATTACATGGATAAACGTGTGATATGGCACAAACGGGGTATTTCTTGGCCAAATCAGTGTGTTATAGCCCACGGTTTAGGGGTGGACTCGGGGCCTGGGCGTGCTATGTACCAAAAATTAATCGGGGCATGCCAGGGAGATTGGGGATCTTCTCAATGTGGTCCTTTTAATTTTTCGTGGCTATTTCGTTTTATAAACGGATGAAATGTCATGAATGGAGCATTTTTGGCACAAATCAGTGTGCTATAGCCCACATTTTTGAGGATGGGATCGGGGTTCGGGCCTTTTATGGACCAAAAATAGACCGAAGCATACCAGGGAGGTTGTGGATCATCCCAGTATAGTCTATTTAATTTTTTGTGGCCATTTGGGTGTACAAACGGGCAAAATGGTGCGAATGAGGCATTTTCGAGGCAAATTGGTTTTCTAGGCCCCATGGTTTTGGAGGTGGGACCGGGCGTGCTATGGGCCAAAAATCAACCGAGGCGTGCCAGCGAAGTTCGGGATCATCCCAGTGTGGTCCGTTTAATTTTTCATGGCCATGTGGGTGGACAAACAGGCGAAACAACCCAAATGTGGTATTTTCGAGCCTAATCGAAGCGCTATATCCTACAGTTTTGGGGCGTGCTGTGGGACACAAATCGATCGAGGTATGCCAAGGAGGTTGGAGATCATCCCAGTGTGGTTCGTCTATTTATTTGAGGCTATTTGGATGGTCAAACAGGCAAAATGGAATGAATGGAGCATTTTCGGGCCAAATCAGTGTTCTATAGCCCAAGGTTTTGAGGGTGGGTCCGGGTCTGAGGGTTCTATGGGAGAAAAGTCGATCGGGGCATGCTATGGAGGTTAGGGATCATCCCAGTATGGTCCATTTATTTATTCGAGGCAATTTGGGTGGTCAAACGGGCGAAATGGCTTGAACAAGGATTTTTGGGACAAATTGGTGTGCTATAGCCCACGATTTTGGGGGTGGGCCTGAGGTGCGGGGGTGTCGTAGGTCAAAAATTGATCGGGCAATAATCGACGGGGCATGCCAGGGATGTTGGGTATCGTCCCAGTGTGGTTTGTTTAATTTTTTGTGACTATTTGGGTGGACAAATGGGCAAAATTACACGAACGGGGCATTTTCAGGCAAAATCAGTGTGCTATAGCCTAGGATTTTGGGGGTGGGCCTGGGGTTTGAGCATGCTGTAGGTTAAAACTCGACCGGGGAGTGCCTGGGAAGATGGTGATCATTCCAGTGTTGTCTGTTTAATTTTTTATGGCCTTTTGGGTGGACAAACAAGTAAAATAGTGCGACCGAGGTATTTTCAGGCCAAATCGATATGCTATAGCCTACAATTTTAGGGGTGGGCCCGAGGTTCGGGAGTGCTGTTGTTCGAAAATCAACAAGGGTGTGCCAAGGAGGTTGGGATCATGCCAATATGGTTCGTTTAATTTTTTATAGCCATTTGGGTGGACAATCGGGCGAAACGGCGTGAGCGGGATATTTTTGGGCCAAATTAGTGTGCTATATCCCACGATTTTGGGGGTGGGCCCGTGGTTTGGACGTGCCGTGGGATAAAAATCAACTGGGGCATGACAGGGAGGTTAGGGATCATCCTAGTGTGGTATATTTATTTATTCGAAGCCATTTGGTAGGTCTAAAGGGCAAAACAACGCGAATGGGGCATTTTTGGGCCAAATCGGTGCGCTATAGCCCACGGTTTTGGGGGTGGGCCAGGGGTTCAGGCGTGTCATTGGACGAAAATTGACCAGGGCATGCAAAAGAGTTTAGGGATCATCCTAATATGGTCTGTTTAATTTTTCATGGCCATTTGGGTGGACTAACGAGCGAAACAGTGCAAACGGGGCATTTTTGGGAAAAATCAGTGTGCTAATGCCCGCGGTTTCAGGGGTGGGCCCGGGCTTCAGATGTACTATGGGACAAAAATTGACCAGGGTATGCTAGGGAGGTTGTGGATCATCCCACTGTAGTCCGTTTAATTTTTTGTGACTATTTGTGTGGGCAAACGGGCGAAATGGTGCGAACAGGGCATTTTTGGCTAAATCGGTGTACTATAGCCCACAGTTTTGGGGGTGGGCCTGGGTTCTAAGCTTGTTGTGTGCTAAAAATCAATCAGGCCTTGCCAGGAGGGTTTGGAATTATCCCAATATGGTTCATTTCATTCTTTGTGGCCATTTGGGTGGATAAACGTTGCGAACAGGGCATTTTTGGGCCAAATCGGTGTGCTAGCCCATGGTTTTGGGGGTGGGCCCGAGGTCCGAGAGTACTGTGGGCTGAAAATTAATCGAGGCATGCCATGGAGGTTGGGGATCATCCCAGTGTAGTCCGTTTAATTTTTTGTGGCTATTTGGGTGGACAAACAGGCGAAATAACGTGAATAGGGTAATTTTGAGCCTAATCGATGTGCTATAGCCCACAATTTCGGGGAATGGCCCAAGGTCTGGGCGTACTGTATGCCAAGAATCGATCGGGGCATGCCAGGGATGTTGAGGATCATCTTAGTATGGTCCGTTCAATTCTTTATGGCCATTTCTGTGGACAAACGGACAAAACGGCATAAACGGGGCTTTTTCATACCAAATTGATGTGCTATACCTATGGTTTCGAGGGTGGGCGAAGGTTTCGGGCGTGCTGTGGGCCAAAAATCTATTGTGGCATTTCAGGGAGGTTGGGGATCGTCCTAGTATGGTATGTTTAATTTTTCGTGGCTATTTGTGTATGCAAATGGGAAAAACGGTGCGGACGGGGCATTTTTGTGCCAAATCAGTGAGCTATAGCCCATGGCTTGGTGTGGGCCCGGTGTTCGAGCGTGCTGTGGGTTGAAAATTGATCGAGGCGTGCCATGGAAGTTGGGGGTTGTCCCAGTGTGCCCCGTTTAATTTTTTGTGGCCATTTGAGTGGACAAACAGGTGAAAAGGCATGTACGGGGCTTTTTTGGGCTAAATTGATGTTCTATAGCCCACGGTATCGGGGGTGTGCCTCGGGTTCGGGCATTCTGTTGGTCAAAAATCAAACAAGGCTTCCCACAGAGGTTAGGAATCATCCCAGTGTGGTCTGTTTAATTTTTCGTGGCCATTTGGGTGGACAAACGGGCGAAACGGCGTGAACGGGGCATCTTCAGGCTAAATTGGTGTGCTATAGCCTAGGGTTTCAGTGGTAGGCCCAGGATTCGAGCGTGCTGAAGGCCAAAAATCAATCAGGGCATTCCAGGGAGGTTGGGGATCATCCCAGTGTGGTCCGTTTAATTTTTCATGGTCATTTGGGTGGACAAATGGGTAAAACGGCATGAATGGGGCATTTTCAGGCCAAATCGGTGTGCTATAGTCAATGGTTTCGAGGGTTGGCCCGGGGCCCAGTATTCTATGGGCCAACAATCAATCAGGGTGTGCCAGAGAGGTTGTGGATCATCCCAGTGTGGTCCATGTAATTTTTCATGGCCATTAGGGTAGACAAACGGGCGAAACTACACGAACGGTGACTATTCAGGCCAAATCGGGTTACTATAGCTCACAGTTTCTGGGGTGGGCTTGGGGTTCGGGCGTGCTGTGGGACAAAAATTAATCGGGGCATGCCAGGGAGGTTGGGGATCATCCCAGTTTGGTTCGTTTAATTTTTCGTGGCTATTTCCAAAGAAAAAAGTGCGAAACGACGTAAATGGGGCATTTTTAGGAAAAAATCGGGGTGCTATAGCCCTCGGTTTTAGGGGTAGGCTCAGGGTCCGGGCGTGCTATTCGTGAAAAATTGACAGGGCATCCCAGTATGGTCCGTTTAATTTTTTGTGGCCATTTGCATAGATCAAAGTGCAAAACGGCACAAATGGGGCATTTTTAGGAAAAAATCAAGGTGCTATAGCCCTCGGTTTTAGGGTAGGCTTGGGGTCCGGTGGTGCTATTGGCTAAAAATCTACAGGGGCATGCCAGGGAGGTTGGGGATCATCCCTGTATCATTTGTCTAATTTTTCATGGCCATTTGGGTGGACAAACGGGCGAAACGGTGTGAGCGGGACTGTTTTGGGCCAAATCAGTTTGGTATAACCTAAGGTTTTCGGGGAGGGCCCAGCCATGCTGTGGGCCAAAAATCAATTAGGGGGTTCCAGGGAGGTTGGAGATCATCCCAGTGTGGTCCGTTTAATTTTTCATGGCCATTTGGTTGGGCAAACCGGTGAAATGGAGTGAACGGGGTATTTTCAAGTCAAATCGGTGTGCTGTAGCCCATAGTTTTTGGGGTAGGGGCAGTGTTCGGGCGTGCTATGGGCCAAAAATCAATCGACGTATGCCAGGGAGGTTGGGAATCATCCCAGTGTGGTTCGTTTAATTTTTCATGTCCATTTAGGAGGACAAACGGGCAAAACAGTGTGAACAGGGACTATTCAGGCTAAATTTGTGTTATTTCAAGGGTGGGCCCAAGGTTCGAGCGTGCTGTGGGTCAAAAATCAACCGAGGTGTGCCAGGAAGGTTTGGGATCATCCCAGTATGGTCATTTTTAAATTTTTGTGGCCATTTACATGGACAAACGTATGATATGGCACAAACGGGGTATTTCTGGGCCAAATCAGTATGCTATAGCCCACGGTTTAGGGGTGGACCCGGGGCCTGGGTATGCTATGTGCCAAAAATTAATCGGGGCATGCCAGAGAGATTGGGGATCGTCTCAATGTGGTCCATTTAATTTTTTGTGGCTATTTGGTTCTACAAAACGATGAAATATCACAAACGGAGCATTTTTGGCACAAATCAGTGTGCTATAGCCCACAGTCTTGGGGATGGGCTCGGGGTTCGGGCCTATTATGGACCAAAAATAGACCGGAGCATACCAGGGAGGTTGGGGATCATCCCAGTATAGTCCATTTAATTTTTTGTGGCCATTTGGGTGTACAAACGGGCAAAATAGTGCGAATGGGGCATTTTTGAGGCAAATTGGTTTTCTAGGCCCCATGGTTTTGGAGGTAGGACCGAGCGTGCTATGGGCCAAAAATTGACCGAGGCGTGCCAGGGAGGTTCGAGATCATCCCTGTGTGGTCCGTTTAATTTTTCATGACCATGTGGGTGGACAACCAGGCAAAACAACCCGAATGTGGTATTTTTGAGCCTAATCGAAGCGCTATATCCTACAGTTTTGGGGGTGGGCCCGAAGTTCGGGCATGCTGTGGGCCACAAATCGATCGAGGCATGTCAGGGCGGTTGGGGGATCATCCCAGTGTGGTCTGTCTATTTATTTGAGGCCATTTGGATGGTCAAACAGTCGAAATAGAATGAATGAGGCATTTTTGGGCCAAATCGGTGTTCTATAACCTAAGGTTTTGATGGTGGGTCTGGGGTCTGAGGGTTCTATAGGAGAAATGTCGATCGGGGCATGCTATGGAGGTTAGGGATCATCCCAATATGGTCCGTTTATTTATTCGAGGCAATTTGGGTGGTCAAACGGGAAAAATGGCTTGAACAAGGATTTTTTGGGACAAATTGGTGTGCTATAGCCCACGATTTTGGGGGTGGGCCTGAGGTACGGGGTTGTCGTAGGTCAAAATTGATCGGGGCATATCAGAGAGGTTGGGGATCATCCCAGTATGGTTCATTTATTTATTCGAGGCCATTTAGGTGGTCAAACAGGTGAAACAGTGCGAATGAGATATTTTAAAGCCAAATCAGTGTGCTAACCCACGGTTTTGGGGGTGGGTCCTGGGTTTGGGGATACCGTAGGTAGAAAATTGACCGGGACATGCTAGCGAGGTTGGGGATCATCCCAGTGTGGTTCATTTATTTATTCGAGGCCATTTGGTTGGTCAACGAGAGAAATGGCATAGATGGGGCATTTTCAGACAAATCAGTGTACTATAGAGCATGGTTTCGTGTGTAGGCCTGAGGTTCGGGTTCCAGGGGTGCCATGGAACAAAAATTGACCGGGGCATACCGAGGAGGTTGTAGATCATACCTGTGTGGTCCGTTTATTTATTTTAGGCCATTTGGGTGGTCAAACGTACAAAACGGCACGAATAGGGCATTTTTTGCCCAAATTGGTAAGCTATAGCCCACAGTTTTGGGGTGGTCCCAAGGTCCTGGGGTGTCGTGGGATGAAAATTGAATGGGGCATGCCTTGGAGGTTAGGATATTCCCAGTGTGGTTCATTTATTTATTTGATGTTATTTTGGTGGTCAAAGGGGTGAAACGGCGCAAACGAGGCATTTTCAAGCCAAATCGGTGTGCTATAGCCGACGGTTTTGGGGGTAGGCCCAGGATCCGAGGGTGCTGTGGACCAAAAATCAATCAAGGCATGCCAGGGAGAATGGGGATCATCCCAGTGTGGTCCGTTTATTTATTCGAGGCCATTTGGGGGATCAAACGGGCAAAACGGGTCATATTCGGGATAAATCGATGTGCTATATAGACAATGGTTTTGGGGGTGGGCCCAGGGTTTGAGGGTGTCGTGGTCCAAAAATTGACTAGGTGTGGCAGGAAGGTTGGGAATTATCCCAGTATATTCTGTTTATATATTTGAGGGCATTTGGGTGGTTAAACGGCCAAAACGGAGCTAATGAGGCATTTTGGGCCAAATCGGTGTGCTATAGCGCACTATTTTAGGGGTGGGTACGGGGTTCGGGCGTAGTATTGGCCAAAAATTGACCGGGGCATGCCAGGGAGGTTGTGGATCATCGTAGTATGGTCAATTTAAATTTTCAATTTATTTGGGTAGACAAACGGGCGAAACGGAGCGAACGGGGCATTTTCGGGTAAAATAGGTGTGCTATAGCCCACGGTTTTGAGGTGGGCCTAGGGATCGAGACTGTTGTAGGCCAAAAATTGATAGGGTATGCCAGGGAGGTTGGAAAACGTCCCAGTATTGTCCTTTTAATTTTTCTTGCTATTTGGGTGGACAAATCGATGAAACGAGACAAACGAAGCATTTTTAGGCTAAATTGGTGTGCTATAGCCCACAGTTTCGGGGGAGGACCCGGGGTCCGGGCTTGCTGGGGGCCAAAAATTGATTGGGGCATGCCAGGGAGATCGGGAATCATCCCAGTATAGCCATTTTGGTGGACAAACAGGCAAAACACCGGGAATGGGGCATTTTTGTGCCAAATCAATGTGCTATAGCCCATGATTATGAGGGTGGGATCGGGCTTGCAGTGGGCTAAAAATTGACCGGGGCATGCCAAGGAGGTTGGGGATCATTTCAGTGTGGTCCGTTTAATTTTTTCGTGGCCATTTGGGTGGATAAACGGGTGAAACAGCACGAACGGGGCATTTTCAGGCTAAATCAAGATGCTATAGCCTACGATTTTGGGGGTGGGCCCGGGGTCTAAGAGTGCTGTTCATCAAAAATCGATGGGGCATGCCAAGGAGGTTGGGGATCATCCCAGTGTTGTCTATTTAATTTTTCGTGGCTATTTGGGTGGACGAACGGGCAAAATTGCACGAACGGGGCATTTTCTGGCAAAATTAGTGTGCTATAGCCTACGGTTTTGGGGGTGAGCCCGGAGTTTGAGCGTGCTGTAGGTTAAAACTCGATCAGGGAGTGCTTGGGAAGATGGTGATCATTCCAGTGTGGTCCGTTTAATTTTTTGTGGCCTTTTGGGTGGACAAACAGGTAAAACGGTGCGAACGAGGTATTTTCAGGCCAAATCGATATGCTATAGCCCACGATTTTGGGGGGGGGGGGGTGCCAAGGTTCGGGAGTGCTGTGGTTCGAAAATCAACAAGGGTGTGCCAAAGAGGTTGGAATCATCCCAGTGTGGTCCGTTTAATATTTCATGGCCATTTGGGTGGACAATCGGGTGAAACGGCGCGAGCGGGATATTTTTGGGCCAAATTAGTGTGCTATATCCCACGATTTTGGGGGTGGGCCCATGGTTTGGACGTGCCATGGGATAAAAATCAACTGGGACATGACAAGGAGGTTAGGGATCATCCCAGTGTGGTATATTTATTTATTCGAAGCCATTTGGGTGGTCAAATGGGCAAACAATGCGAATGGGGCATTTTCAGGCCAAATCGGTTCGCTATAGCCCATGGTTTTGGGGGTGGGCCCGGGGTTCAGGCGTGTCATTGGACGAAAATTGACCAGGGCATGCAAAAGAGGTTAGAGATCATCCCGGTATGGTCTATTTAATTTTTCATGGCCATTTGGGTGGACCAACGAGCGAAACGGCGCGAATGGGTCATTTTTCGAAAAAATTAGTATGCTAATGCCCACACTTTCAGGGGTGGGCTCGGGCTTCAGACGTACTATGGGACAAAAATTGACCAGGGTATGCTAGGGAGGTTGTGGATCATCCCACTATGGTCCGTTTAATTTTTTGTGGTAATTTGTGTGGGCAAACGGGTGAAATGGTGCGAATGGCATTTTTAGGCCAAATCGTTGTGCTATAGCCTACATTTTTTGGGGTAGGCCCAGGGTCTGGGCATTCTGTGGGCCAAAAATCAATCGGGGAATGTCAGGGAGGTAAGGGATCATCTTAGTATGGTCTGTTTAATTTTTTGTGTCCATTTGGGTAGGCAAACAAGCGTAACGGCGTGAACAGGGCATTTTGGGAAAAATTGATGTGCTATAGCCTACGGTTTTGGGAGTGGGCTCGGGGTCTGGGTGTGCTGTGGGCCTAAAATCAATTGAGGCATGTCATGGAGGTTAAAGATCATCCCAGTGTGGTTCATTTAATTTTTCGTGGCCATTTGGGTGGACAAATAGGCGAAACGACAGAAAGGGTCATTTTTGGGCCAAATCGGTATGCTATAGCTCACAGTTTTGTAGTTGGGCCCATGGTCCAGGCGTGATGTGGGCTGAAAATTGATTGGGGCATGCCAGGGATTTTGGGGATCATCCCAGTGTGGTACGTTTAATTTTTTGTTGTTATTTAGGTGGACAAAAGGGCGAAACGGTGCAAATGGGGCATTTTTGGGCCAAATCTGTGTGCTATCGGCCACTCTTATGGGGTGGGCCCATATATAGGGTGCGTTGTAGGTCAAAAATCGACCGAGGCATACCAAGGAGTTTGGGATCATCCCAGTGTGTTCCGTTTAATTTTTGGTCACTATTTGGGTGGACTAATGGGAGAAACTACACGAATGGGGCATTTTCAGGCTAAATCGAAGTGCTATATCCCACGATTTCGAGGATGGGCCTGGGTTCCGGGAATGATCTGGGCCAAAAATAGATTGATACATGCCAAGGAGGTTGGGCATCATCCCAATTTTGGTGTGTTATAGCCCACGGTTTCTAGGGTGAGCCCAAGGTCCGAGAGTGCAGTGGGCCAAAAATTGACTGGGGCGTGCCAATAAGGTTGGTGATTTTCCCAGTGTAGTTAGTTTAATATTTCATGGCCATTTGGGTGGACAAATGGGCGAAACGAAGTGAACGGGGCATTTTTGGGCCAAATCGGTGTGCTATAGTCCACGATTTTGGTGTTGGTCTTGGGGTTTAGGCATGCTGTGGGCCTAAAATTGATCGGTCCATGCCCAGGATGTTGGGGATTGATCCAGTATGGTCTGTTTAATTTTTTATGGCCATTTGGGTCGACAAACAGGCAAAAGATGCAAACGGGGCATTTTCGTCCCAAATTGGTGTTCTATAGCCTACGATGTCAGGTGTGGGTATGGGGTTCGGGTGTGTTGTGGGCCGTAAATCAATAGGGGCATGCCAGGGATGTTGAGGATCATCCCAGTGTGGTCCATTTAATTTTTCATGTCCATTTGGGTGGATAAATAGGCAAAACAATGCGAACGGGGCATTTTCGGGCCAAATGGTATGCTATAGCACACGGTTTTAGGGGTGGGCCTAGGGTTCGAGCGTGCTGTGGGTTAAAAATTTATTGGGGCGTTCCAGGGAGGTTTGGGATCATTCGAATATGATCTGTTTAAATTTTTGTGGTAATTTAGGTTGATAAACGGGCGAAACGGCACGAATGGGGGTGTTCGGGCCAAATCGATGTGCTATAGCCCATGGTATCAGGGGTGGGCATGAGGTTAAGGCATGCTGTAGGCCATAAATCGATCGGGGTTTGCCAGGGAGATTGATGATCATCCCAGAGTAGTCCGTTTAATTTGTCGTGGCCATTTAGGTAAACAAATAGGCGAAATGATGCGAACGGGGCATTTTCGAGCTAAATCAGTGTGCTATACCCCATGGTTTTGGGGTGAGCCCAGGGTCTGAGCGTGCTGTGGGTCAAAAATTGACTAGGGCATGCCAGGGAGGTTGGAGATCATTCCAGTATGACCCGTTTAATGTTTCATAGCCAATTGGGTGGACAAACGGTGGAAACAGCGCGAACAGGGCATTTTTGAGCCAAATCGGTATGATATAGCCAACGGTTTTGGGGGTGGGCCGAGGGTCCGGGCGTGTTATGGGCCAAAACTTGATCGGGGCGAGCCAAGGAGGTTGGGGATCATTCATGTATGGTCCGTTTAATTTTTTGTGGTTATTTGGGTGGAAAAATGAGCGAAACGGTGCGAACGGGGCATTTTTGAGCCAAATCGGTGTGCTATAGCCCACGATTTCAGGAGTGGGCCCAGGGTTCAGGCGTAAGGTTGGCCAAAAATTGATCGAGGAATGCCAGGGAGGTTGGGGAGTGTCCTAGTGTGGTTTATTTAATTTTTCATGGCTATTTGTGTGGACAAATAGGCGAAAAGGCACGAACATGGCATTTTCGGGCTAAATCGGTATGATATAGCCAACGGTTTTGGGGGTGGGCCCGGGGTTCGAGCGACCTGTGGGCTAAAAATCGACCGGGGCGTGCCAGGGAGATTGGGGATTGTTCCTGTATGGTCCATTTAATTCTTTGTGCCTATTTGGGTTTAAAAATGGATGAAACGGTGTGAACGGGGCATTTTTGGGCTAAATCTGTATGCTATGGCCTACGGTTTTAGGAGTGGGCCCAGGGTCCGAGCGTGCGGTGGGCCAAAAATTGATCGAGGCATGCCAGGGAGGTTAGATAATGTCCTAGTGTGGTTCATTTAATTTTTAGTGGATATTTCGGTGGACAAATGAATGAAACGGCGTGAACGGGGCTTTTTTGGGCAAAATCGATGTGTTATAACCCACGGTTTTGGGGGTGGGCCCAGGGTACGAGCTACTTGTGGGCCAAAAATCGATCGAGACATGCCAGGGAGGTTGGGTATCATCCCAGTGAGGTCCGTTTAATTTTTTGTTGCTATTTGGGTGGACAAATAGGCGAAACGGTGCGAACGGGCCATTTTTCGGGTCAAATCAATGTGCTATAGCCTGCAATTTTAGGGGTGGGCCAGGGTTCAGTGTGGTATAGCCTACCGTTTTAGGGGTGGGCCCAGGGTTCAAGCATGCTGTGGGTCAAAAATTGATCGGGGCATGCCAGGGAGGTTGGGGATCATCCCAGTGTGATCCATTTAAATTTTCATGGCCATTTTTGTGGACAAACGGGTGAAACAACGCGTATCGGGCATTTTTGGGCCAAATCGATGTGCTATGTCCCACGATTTTGGGAGTGGGCTCGGGTGTGATGTTGGCTAAAAATCAATCGGGGCATGCTAGGGAGGTTGGCGATTGTCGCATTATGGTTTGTTTAATTTTTTGTGGCCATTCAGGCGGATAAACAAGTAAAACTGCACGAACGAGGCATTTTTGGGCTAAATAGGTGTGCTATAGCCCATGGTTTTGGGGGTGGGTTTGGGGTCCGAGCATGCTGTGGGTCAAAAATCATCCGAGATATGTCAGGGAGGTTGGGGATTATCCCAGTATGGTCCGTTTAATTTTTGTGGCCATTTGGGTGGCCAAACAGGCGAAACGACACGATCGAGGCATTTTTGGGCAAACTCGGTGTGCTATAGCCCATGGTTTTGGGGGTGGGCCTAGGGTTCGGGGGTATCATGGACTAAAAATCGATCGGGGCATGCCAAGGAGGTCGGGTATCATCCCAGTATTGTCCATTTATTTATTCGAGGCCATTTGGGTGGTCAAATGGGTGAAATATCCTGAATGGGACATTTTCGGGCTAAATCATTGTGCTATATCCCACGATTTTAGGGGTGGGCCCTGGGTCTGGGTTCTGTAAGTCAAAAACCTACCGGGGCACGCTAGAGAAGTTTGGGATCATTTTAGTATGGTTCATTTATTTATTCAAGGAAATTTGGGTGGTCAAATGGGTGAAATATCCTGAATTGGACATTTTCGGGCTAAATCATTGTGCTATATCCCACGATTTTAGGGGTAGGCCCTGGGTCTTGGGTTTTTTAGGTCAAAAACCTACCGGGGCACGCTAGGGAAGTTTGGGATCATTTCAGTGTGGTTCATTTATTTATTCAAGGCAATTTGGGTGGTCAAATGGGAAAATCGACTCGAACGGGGCATTTTTGGGAAAAATCGGTGTTCTTTAGCCCATGTTTTTGGTGGTGCTGTTGGCCAAAAATCAACCAGGGCATGCCAGGGAGGTTGGGGATCATCCCAGTGTGGTTCATTTTTTTATTCGAAGCCATTTAGGTTGTTAAACTTGCAAAACGGCGCGAGCAGGATATTTTTGAGCCAATTGAATATGCTAAGCATACGATTTCAGGGGTGGGCCCGTGGTCTGGAGGTGCAGTAGGCAAAAATTGACCGGGGCATGTTAGAGAGGTTGGGGATCATCCCTATGTGGTCCATTTATGTATTCGAGGCCATTTGGGTGGTCCAATGGGGAAACGACACAGACATGGCATTTTTGGGTCAAATTAGGGTGCTATAGCCCACGGTTTTAGGGGTGGGCCCAGGGTACAGGGGTGCCGTAGGCCGAATATTGATCGGGTATGCTAGGAAAGTTGGGAATCATTCCACTATGGTCAGTTTATTTATTCGGTGATATTTGGATGGTCAAACGGGTGAAACAGAGCAAACTAGGCATTTTTGGGCTAAATCGGTGTGCTATAGCCCACGGTTTTGGGGGTTGACCCGAGCTTTGGGGGTGCCGTGGGTCAAAAATTGATCGGAGAGTGCTAGGGAGGTTTGGGATCGTCCCAGTGTGATCTGTTTATTTATTCAAGACCATTTGGGTTGTCAAACGGTCAAAACGGTGCGAATGGGGCATTTTCGGGCGAAATCGATATGCTATAGCCTACGATTTATGGGCTGAACCTGGGGTCTGGGGGTTCCGTAGGATGAAAATTGATTGGGGCGTGCCAGGGAGGTTAGGTATCATTCCAATATGGTACGTTTATTTATTCCAGGCCATTTGTGTGATCAAATGGGCAAACCAATCTAAACAAGACATTTTCGTGCCAAATCGATGTGCTATAGCCCACAATTTCTGGGGTGGGCTTAGGTCCCGGGAGTGCCGTGGGCCAAAAATCAATCGGGGTATGTCAGGGAGTTTGGGGATCATCCCAGCATGGTCCATTTATTTATTCCAGGCCATTTGAGGTGAAACTGCACGAATGGGGAATTTTGGGTCTAAACTGATGTGTTATAACTCACGGTTTTAGGGGTGGGCTCGGGGTCCAAGGGTGCCGTAGGCTAAAAATTGACCGGGGTATGCCAAGGAGAATGGGGATCATTCCAGTGTGGTTCGTTTATTTGTTCGAGGCTATTTGGGTGGACAAATATGTGAAACGTCGTGAATAGGGCATTTTTGGGCCAAATCGGTGTGCTTTAGCCCACATTTTTGGGGGTGGGCTCGGGGTTCGGGGGTGTCGTGGGTCAAAAATAGATCAGGGCATTCCAAGGAGGTTAGGGATCATCCCAGTGTGTTCCTTTTTTTGTTCAAGAGAATTTGGGTGGTCAAACTGGTAAAACGGCATGAACGAGATGCTTTCGAGTCAATTTGGTGTGCTATAGCACACGGTTTTGCGGGTGGGCCTGGGTCCAGAGATGTCGTAGGATGAAAATTGACCGAGGTATACCAGGGAGGTTGGGGATCATCCTAGTATGGTCCGTTTATTCGAGGCCATTTAGGTGGTCAAACGGGCAAAACGGTGTGAACGGGGTATTTTCTGGCCAAATTGGTATGCTATAGTCCATAGTTTCGAGGTGATCCCGTGGTCCGGGATGCCGTGGGTCAAAAATTGACTGGGGCATGTGAGGGAGGTTGGAAATCATCCCAGTATGGTCTATTTATTTTTTTGAGAACATTTGGGTGGTCAAACGGACAAAACAACAAACGGGGCATTTTTCATGCCAAATGGTGTGCTATAGCCCATAGTTTTGAGGGTGAGCCTGGGGTTCGGGGGTGCAATGAGACAAAAATCGATCGGGGCATGATAGGGAGGTTGGGATCATTCTAGTGTGGTTTGTTTATTTATTCGAGGCCATTAGGGTGGTCAAACGGGCGAAACGACCCTAATGGGGCATTTTCAGGCCAAATCGGTGTTCTAGCCCATGGTTTTGGGGGAGGGCCCGAGGTCTGGGAGTACCGTTAGCCAAAATTAACCGGGGTATGCCAGCGAGGTTGGCGATCGTCCTAGTATGGTCCAATTATTTATTCGAGGACATTTCGATGGTCAAACAGGAAAAACAGCATGAATGGGAATTTTTGGGCCAAATTGGTGTGCTATAGCCTCGTTTTGGGGGGTAGGCCTTGGGTCCTGGGGTTCCCTAAGATGAAAATCGACCGGGGTATGCCAGGGATAGTAGGGATCATCCTAGTGTTGTTTGTTTATTTATTTGAGTCCATTTAGGTTGTCAAACGGGCAAAATATTGCAAACGGGGCATTTTCAAGCCAAATGGTGTGTTATAGCCGACGGTTTCGGGGGTTGGTCTGAGATTCGAGGTTTTCATGGGCAAAAAATCGACCAAGGCATGTCAGGGAGGTTGGGGATCATCCCAATGTGGTCCATTAATTTATTCGAGGTCATTTACGTGGTCAAACGGGCGAAATAGGGTATTTTCGGGATAAATCGATGTGCTATAGCCCAAGGTTTTAGGGTTGGGGCCGAGGTTTGGGGGTATCGTGGTGTAAAAATCAATTGGGGCATGTCAGGGAGGTTGGGGATCATACCAGTATGGTCTGTTTATTTATTCGTGGCCATTTGGGTGGTTAAACGGGTGAAAAGCTGCGAATAAGGCTTTTTCAGGCAAAATTGGTGTGCTATAGCCCACAGTTTCGGGGGTGGTCCTGGGATCCTGGGGTGTTGTGGTTCGAAAATCGATCAGGGCATGCCAAGGAGGTTGGAGATTGTCCCTGTGTGGTCCATTTATTTATTCGAGCCCTTTTGGGTTGTCAAACGGGAAAAATGGCACGAACGAAGCATTGTCAAGCTAAATTGGTGATCTATATCCCATAGTTTCAGGGGTGGACCCAGGGAACCGGCGTGTGATGGGCAAAAAATTAATTGGGCCATGCCAGGGAGGTTAGTGATCATCCCAGTGTGGTCTGTATATGTAGTCGAGGCCATTTAGGTGGTCAAACAGGTTAAACGGCACGAACGGGACATTTTTTTATCAAATTGATGTGCTATCGCCCACAATTTTAGGGGCTAGCACCAAAAATTGATCGGGGCATGCAAAGGAGGTTGGGTATCATCCCAATGTGGTTTGTTTATTTATTCGAGGCCATTTGGGTGGTCAAACAGGCAAAACGGCACAAATGGGTCATTTTTAGGTCAAGTCATTGTGCTATAGCTCACGATTTTAAAGTTAAGCCCGGGGGTCGGGGGATCCGTGGGATGAAAATTGACTGGGACATGCCAGGTAGGTTAGGGACCATTCCAGTATGGTCCGTTTATTTATTCGAGGCTATTTGGGCATTTTTAGGCAAAATTGGTATGCTAAAGGCCATGATTTTAGGGGTGGGCCCAGGGTCCGACGTGTCTGTGGGCTGAAAATCGACCGGGGCATACCAGGGAGGTTGGGGATCATCCCAGTATGGTCCATTTATTTATTTGAGACCATTTGGGTAATCAAACGGGCAAAACAACGCGAATGTGGTATTTTTGGGCTAAATCGGTGTGATTTAGCCCACAGTTTTGGGGGTGTCCTGGGCCAAAAATTAACTAGTGCATGCTAGGGAGGTTGGGTTTCATCCTAGTGTGGTCTGATTATTGATTCGAGGCTATTTGGGAGGTCAAATGGGTGAAACGGCGTGAACGGGACATTTTTAGGCAAAATTGGTGTGCTATAACCCACGATTTTTGGGATGGACCCAAGGTCGGGTTGTGATATGGGCCGAAAATTGATCGAGTTGAGCTAAGGATGTTGGGGATTATTCCAATGTGGTCTGTTTATCTATTCAAGGCCATTAGGGTGGTCAAACGGGCGAGACGGGGCGAATGGGGCATTTTTGGGCCAAATCGATGTTCTATAGCCCATAATTTTGGGGGTGGGCTCAGGGTCCGAGGGTGTCATAGGACAAAAATTGACTGGGGCATCCCAGCGAGTTTGGGGATCATCCACTGTAGTCCTTTTATTTATTCGAGGCCATTTGGGTAGTCAAACAGATGAAACGACGCAAATGGGATATTTTTAGGCTAAATTGGTGTGTTATAGCCCATGGTTTCAGGGGTGGGCCCAGGCTCCTATGAAGTCTTGGGTCAAAAATTGATTGGGGCATGCCAGAGAGGTTGGGGATCATCCCAGTATAGTCCGTTTGTTTATTCGATGCCATTTGGGTGGTCATACAAGAGAAATGGCACGAATGGGGCATTTTTGAGAAAAATCGATGTGCTATAGCCTACGATTTTGAGGGTGGGCTCGGGGTTCAAGAGTGTCGTGGGCCGAACCTCGATCAGTACGTGCTAAGGAGGTTGTCGATCATCCTAGTATGGTCTATTTATTTATTCGAGGCTATTTGGGTGGTCAAATGGGCCAAATAATGCAAATGGGGTATCTTCGAGCCAAATAGGAGTGTTATATCCCATGGTTTTGGGGGTGGGCCAGGGGTATAGGGGTACCATATGCAAAAAATAGACCGAGGTATGCCAGGGTGGTTGGGGATCATCCCAATATGGTTCGTTTATTTATTCAAGGCAATTTGGGTGGTCAAACTGGCAAAACAGCACGAACGAGGCATTTTCGAGCTAAATCGATGTACTATAGCCCACAGTTTTGGGGGTGGGCTTGGGTTTCAGGGATGCCATGGGCCAAAAATTGATCGAGGCGTGCAAAAAAGGTTAGGGATCATCCCAGTGTGATATGTTTATTTATTCAAGGCCATTTAGGTGGTCAAACGAGCGAAACTGTGAAAATGAGGCATTTCTGGGCCAAATCGGTGTGCTATAGCCCATGGTTTCTAGGGTGGGCTCGGTGTCTGGGGGTGCCATGGGCCAAAAATTGACCGACGCCTGCCAGGGAGGTTGGGGATCGTCCCAGTGTGATCCTTATATTTATTCGAGGCCATTTGTGTGGTTAAATGGGTGAAATAGCGCAAACGGGGAATTTTTGAGCCAAATCAGTATGCTATAGCCCACGGTTTTGGGGGTGCGCCCGGGGTTCGGGGGTGCCTTGGGCCAAAAATTGATCGAGGCATGCCATGGAGGTTGGGGATCATCCCCGTGTGATCCATTATTTATATGAGGCCATTTGGTTGGTCAAACGGGCAAACAACATGAAAGGGACGTTTTTGAGGCAATTCGATGTGCTACAACACATGGTTTCAGGGGTGGGTTTGGGATCCGGGAGTGTCGTATGCCAAAATTGACCGGGGCATGTCAGAGAGGTTGGGATTGTCCTAGTGTGGTCCATTTATTTATTTGAGGCTAGTTGGGGTGTCAAACAAGCAAAACGGTATGAACAGGGCATTTTCAGGCCAAATTGGTGTGATATAGACTACGATTTTGGGGGTGGGCCCGACGTCCAGGGGTTCCGTGGGCCAAAAATCTATTGGGGAATGCCAGGGTATTTAGGGATCATCCTAGTATGGTACGTTTATTTATTCGAGGCCATTTGGGTAGTCAAATGGGCAAAACGGCACGAACAAGGCATTTTTAGGCCAAATCGGTGTGCTATAGCCCACGATTTTGGGGGTAGGCCCTGGGTCCAGCGGTGCCGTGGGTCAAAAACTTATCGAGGCATGCTAGGGAGATAGGGGATCATCCCAGAGTGGTTCGTTTATTTATTCGAGGCCATATGGGTTGTCAAACGGGAGAAATGGCATGAATAGGGCATTTTCAAGCAAAATTAGTGTGGTATAGCCCACGGTTTTAGGGGTGGGCTCGGGGTCCAGGGGTTTCGTGGACTAAAAATTGACTGGAGCATACCAGGGAGGTTTAGGATCATGCCAGTGTGGTTCATTTTTTTATTCGAGGCCATTTGGGTGTCAATAGATGAAACGTTTCGAACTGGGCATTTTCATGCCAAATTGGGGGTGTGCCTGGGGTCTTGGGGTTCCGTGGGCCAAAAATCGATTGGGGAATTCCTTGGAGGTTGGGGATTTTCCCAGTGTGGTCTTTTTATTTATTCTTGGTCATTTGAGAGATCAAATAGGCAAAACGATGCAAACGGGGTATTTTCGGGCCAAATAAGTGTGCCATAGCCCACAGTTTTGGGCGTGGGCCAGAGGTTCGAGGGTGCCGTAGGCCAAAAATTGATAGGGCCATGCCAGGGAGGTTGGAGATCATCCCAGAGTGATCCATTTATTTATTCTAGGCTATTTGGGTGGTCAAACGGGTGAAACGATGTGAACTGGGAAATTTCGAGCCAACTCAATATGCTATAGCCCACGGTTTCAGGAGTGGGCCCGAGGTTTGGGGTGCCATGGGCCAAAAATTGATAAAGGCATGCCAAGGAGGTTAGGAATCATTCTAGTGTGGTCCGTTTATTTATTCAAGACCATTTGGGTAGTTAAACGGGTGAAACAGCGCGATCGGGGCATTTTTGGGCTAAATCGGTGTGCCATAGCCTATGATTTTGGGGGTGAGCCAGAGGTCTAGGGGTGGCGTAGGCTAAAAATTAATCGAGGCATGTCAGGGAAGTTGGGGATCATCCCAGTATGGTCCGTTTATTTATTCGAGGCCATTTAGGTGGTCTTATGGGTGAAATGGCGCGTTCAAAGCATTTTTAGGCCAAATCGGTGTTCTATAGCCCATGGTTTTGGGGGTGGGCTCGAGGTTAAGGGGTGTCATGGGCCTAAAATCTATCGGGGCATATTAGGGAGGTTGGAAATCATCCCAATATGGTCTATTTATTTATTCAAGGATATTTGGTTGGTCAAACGGGCAAAACGGCGCGAACGTGGCATTTTCGAGCCTAATTGGTGTACTATAGCCCACGGTTTTAGGGGTGGGCTTGAGGTATGAGGGTTTCGTGGGATAAAAATCGACTGGGGCATGCCAGGGAGGTTAGGGATCATCCCAGTGTGGTTCATTTATTTATTCGAGGCCATTTGGTTGTCAAATGGGCTAAACGGCATGAATGAGGCATTTTTGGGCCATATCGGTGTGCTATAGCCCACAGTTTTAGGTGTGGGCCTGGGGTTCGAGGTTTCATGGGCTTAAAATTGATCAGGGCATGACAGGAAAGTTGGAGATCATCCCAGTGTGGAAATGTTATTTATTCAAGGCAATTTAGGTTATTAAACGGCTGAAACGGTGCAAATGGGGCTTTTTGGGGCCAAATTGATGTGCTATAGCCCACTGTTTCAGGGTTGGGCCTGAGGTTTAGGGGCACTGTGGGCCAAAAATTAACCAGGGCATGCCATAGAGGTTTGGGATCATTTCAATGTGATCCATTTATTTATTGAGGCTATTTGGGTGTTCAAACGAGCAAAACAGCCCAAATAGGACATTTTCAGGCCAAATCAGTGTGCTATAGCCCATGGTTTTGTCAGTGGGCCTGGGGTCTATGGTTTTCGTAGGCCAAAAATTGACCGGGGCATGCCAGGAAAGTTGGAGATTACCCCGGTGTGGTCTATTTAATTATTCGAGGTGATTTTGGTAGTCAAACGAGCGAAACGACAAAAATAGGGTATTTTTTGGATTAACTGATGTGCTATAGCTCACGATTTCGGGGGTGGGCCCAAGGTTCGGGGGTGCTGTGGGTGAAAAGTTGATTGGGACATGCCAAGAAGGTTGTGGATCATCCATTTGTGGTCCTTTTTTTATTCAAGGTCATTTGGGTAGTCAAGCGGGTGAAACGGCGCATACGGGACATTTAGAGGGTGGGCCTGAGGTTCGGGGGTGCCGTTAGCCGATAATCGATCGAGGCATGATAGAGAGGTTGATGATTGTCCTAGTGTTGTCCATTTATTTATTCGAGGCTATTTGGATGGTCAAACGGATGAAATGGCATGAATTAGGCACTTTCGGGGCAAATCGATGTGCTATAGCCCACGGTTGAAAGAGTGGGCCCGGGTTCTGAGGTTTTTATGGGTCAAAAATTGATCGGGGCCTGCTACGAAGGTTGGAAATTTTCTTAGTATGGTCCGTTTATTTATTCGAGGCTATTTGGGTGGTCAAATGGGCGAAACAACGTGAACGGGGCTTTTTGGAACAAATCGGTATGCTATAGCCCATGGTTCTGGGGGTGGGCCCAAGGTACGGGGTTGTCGTAGGCCGAAAATAGATCGGGGTATGTCAGGTAGGTTGGGTATCATCCTAGTGTGCTCCGTTTATTTATTCGAGGCCATTTAGATTGTCAAGCGGGCAAAACGGTACGAACGGGGCATTTTCATGCCAAATCGGTGTTCCATAGCCTATGGTTTCAGGGGTAGGCTCGGGTTCTGGGGGTTTCGTGACCTAAAAATAGACCGGGACATGCCAGGGTGGTTGGGGTTCATCCCAGTATGGTCAGTTTATTTATTTGATGATATTTAGATGGTCAAACGGGTAGGTTTAACGGGCGAAACGGAGTGAGCGGGGCATTTTCAGGCCAAATTAATGTGCTAGCCAATGGTTTTCGGGGTGGGTCCGGGGTCCGAGCAAATCATAGGTAAAAAATCAATTGGGACATGTCTGCGAGGTTAGGAATCGTCCTTGTGCCGTCCGTTTATTTATTCGACGCCATTTGGTTGGTTAAACGGGTGAAACAGCGCAAACGGGGTATTTTTCAGGCCAAATCGGTATGCTATAGCACATGGTTTTATGTGTAGGCTCGGGGTTCGGGGTCTAGGAGTGCCGTGAAAAAAAAATTGACTGAACGTGCCAGAGAGGTTGGGGATAATTCTTGTGTGGTCCATTTATTTATTATAGGCCATTTGGGTGGTTAAACGGGCAAAACAGCGTGAATGGGGCATTTTTTAGCCAAATCAGTGTGCTATAGCTCACGATTTTGGGGGTGGTCCTGGGGTCCTGAGGTGTCATGGGGTCCTAAGGTGTCATGGGACAAAAATCGATCGGGGCATGCCAGGGAGGTTGGAGATCGTCCTAGTGTGGTCTTTTTATTTATTCGAGGCCATTTAGATGGTCAAAAGGGCAAAACGGTGTGAACGAGGCATTTTCAAGCCAAATCTCTATGCTATAATCGACAGTTTTGGGGGTGGGCCCAGGATCTGAGGGTGCTGTGGGCAAAAAAGTGATTGAGGCAGACCAGGGAGGATGAGAATCATCCCAGTGTGGTCCGTTTATTTATTCGTGGCCATTTGGGTGGTCAAACGGGTGAAACGGGTCATTTTTGGGATAAATCGATATGCTATTGCCCACGGTTTCGGGGGTGGGCCCAGGGTTCAGGGGTGCCGTGGCCTAAAAATTGACTGGGCATACCAGGGAGATTGGGGATTGTCCCAGTATGATCTGTTTATTTATTCGAGGCCATTTGGTGGTCAAACGGGCAAAACGGCATAAGTGGAGCATTTTCGGTCAAATTAGGGTGCTATAGCCCACGGTTTCGATGGTTGTCC
Source organism: Capsicum annuum (assembly GCF_002878395.1). NCBI lineage: Eukaryota > Viridiplantae > Streptophyta > Magnoliopsida > Solanales > Solanaceae > Capsicum > Capsicum annuum. The sequence continues at coordinate 301,598 of NW_025842141.1, forward strand.
TGAGGTTCGGGGGTGTCGTGGGATGAAAATCGACTAGGGTGCACCAGGGAGATTAGGGATCATCTCAGTATTGTCCGTTTATTTATTAGAGGCTATTTTTGTGGTCAAACGGGCAAAACGGCATGAACAGGGCATTTTCAAGCCAAATTAGTGTTATATACCCTACGGTTATAGGGGTGGACTTTGGGTCTGGGGGTGCCGTGGGCCAAAAATCGACCGAGGTGTGCCAGGGAGCTTAGGGATCATTCCAGTATGGTCTGTTTAATGTATTCAAGGCCATTTAAGTGGTCAAACAGGCAAAACAGAGCGAACGAGATATTTTCGGGCTAAATCACTGTGCTATAGCCTACTGTTTTGGGGGTGGGCACGGGTTTCGGTCGAGCTGTGAGTCAAAAATCGATTGAGGCATGCTAGGGAAGTTGTGCATCATCCCAATATGGTCCATTTAATTTTTTGTGGCCATTTGGGTGGACAAAGAGGCAAAACGGTACGAACGGGGCATTTTTGAGCCAAATCAGTGTGTTATAGCCCAGAGTTTTAAGGTCGACCCAGGGTTCGGGAGTGATGTGGGCCAAAAATTGATCGGGGCATACCAGGGAGATTGGGGATTGTCCCAGTATGGTCCGCTTAGCTTTTTTCGGCTATTTGGGTTGACAAACGGGAAAAACGGCCTGAACGAGGCATTTTTGGACTAAATCGGTGTGCTATAGCCCACGGTTTTGGGGGTGGACCCAGGGTCCGGGCATGCTGTGGGCCGAAAATTGATTCGGGCATGCCAGGGCGATTGGGGATCATCCTAGTATGGTCCGTTTAATTTTTTGTGGCCATTTGGGTGGACAAATAGGTAAAACAGCGTGAACGGGGCATTTTTAAGCCAAATTAGTGTGCTCTAGCCCACGGTTTCGGGGGTGGGACCAGGTGTGCCGTGTGCCTAAAATCGAACAAGGCATGCCAGGGAGGTTGAGGATCGTCCTAGTGTGGTCCGTTTAATTATTTGTGGCCATTTGGGTGGACAATTGGGCAAAACAGAATGAATGGGGCATTTTCAGGCTAAATCAGTGTGCTATAGCCCACAGTTTTGGGGCTGGGCTCAGGGTCTGGGAGTGCTGTGCGCTAAAAATCAATCGGAGCATGACAGGGAGGTTAGAGATCATCCCAGTATGCTCCTTTAAATTATTGGGCCATTTGGGTGGATAAACGGGCAAAACCGTGTGAACAGGGCATTTTTAGGCCAAATCGATGTGCTATAGCGCACGATTTTAGGGGTGGGCCCGGGGTTCAGGTGTACTGTGGGCCAGGGAGGTTAGGGATCATTCCTATGTGGTCCGCTTAATTTTTATGGCCATTTGAGTGGACAAACAGGAGAAATGGCACGAATGGGGTGTTTTCAAGCCAAATTGGTGTGCTATAGCCCACGATTTTGGAGGTGGGCCCGAGGTCTAGGAATGTTGTGGGCCAAAAATTGACCAGGGTGTGCCAGGGAGGTTGGGGATCGTCCCAGTATGTTTCGTTTAATTTTTCATGGCCATTTGGGTTGACAAAAGAGCAAAACTGCACAAGCAGAGTATTTTCGAGCCAAATCAATGTGCTATAGCCCATGATTTTGGGGGTGGCCCAGGGTTCGGGTGTGTCGTGGGACAAAAATCGACCGAGGCATGCCAAGGTGGTTAGGGATTATCCCAGTATGGTCTATTTATTTATTCGAGGCCGTTTGGGTGGTCCAAAGTGTGAAACGATGCGAACGGGGCATTTTTGAGCTAAATCGGTGTGCTATAGTTCAAGGTTTCGAGGGTGGGCTCGAGGGTCAGTGTTTGCTGTGGGAAAAAAATTGACCGGCACGTGCTAGGGAGGTTGGGGATTATCTCAGAGTGGTATATTTATTTTTTTTATGTCAATTTGGGTGGGCAAACCGGTGAAACGGTGCTAACAGAGCATTTTTGGGCTAAATTGGTGTGCTATAGCCCATAGTTTTGGGGGTGAGACTGGGGTACGAGCGTGCTGTGGGTTAAAAATCAATCGGGGCATGCCAGAGAGGTTAGAAATCATCCCAGTATGGTCCATTTATTTTTTCATGGCCATTTTTACGGACAAACGGATTAAGCGGCGCATACGGGGCCTTTTTGGGCCAAATCGGTGTTCTATAGCCCACGGTTTTGGGGGTGGGCTTTGGGTTCGGGCATGATGTGGGCCAAAAATTGATCAGGGCATGCTAGGGAGGTTGGTCATAAACTAAGTATGGTCCGTTTAATTTTTCGTGGCCATTTAGGTGGATAAATGGGCAAAACAGCGCGTACATGGCATTTTCGAGCCAAGTCCATGTGCTATAGACCACGATTTTGGGGGTGGGCCTGAGGTTCGACCATGATGTGGGCTAAAAATCAACCAGGGGATGCTAGGGAAGTTGGGGATCGTTCCAGTGTGGTCTGTTTAATTTTTTGTGGCCACTTGGGTGGACAAATAGGTGTAACAGCACAAACGAAGCATTTTAGGGCAAAATCGATGTGCTATAGCCTACAGTTTTGGGGGTGGGCTTGGGGTCCGAGTGTGCGGTGGGCCAAAAATCTACAGGGGTATGCTAGGGAGCTTAGGGATCATTCCAGTGTGGTCCATTTAATTTTTCTAGGCCATTTGGGTGAAAAAATAAGCAAAACAGCGAGAATGGGGCATTTTCGGGCCAAGTTGGTGTGCTATATCCCACAGTTTTGGGGGTGGACCCGGGTTCCCAGCATACGGTAGGCTAAAATTCGACTGTGGCATGCCAGGGTGGTTAAGGATCATCCCAGTGTGGTCCGTTTAATTTTTCGTCGCCATTTGGGTGGATAAATGGGCAAAACAGAACAAACGAGGCATTTTCAGGCCAAATCGGTGTGCTATAACCCACGGTTTTGGGGGTGGACCTGGGGTTCAAGCATGCTGTGGGTCAAAAATCGACTGGGGCATGTCAAGAGGTTGGGGATCATTCCAGTATGGTTCATTTAATTTTTGTGGCCATTTGGGTGGACAAACGGGCAAAACGGCGCAATCGGGGCATTTTTAGGGAAAATCGGTGTGCTATAGCCCACGGTTTTGGGGGTTTACCCGGTTCCGGGTGTTCTGTTGGGCAAAAATTGATTGGGATATGCCTGGGAGGTTGGGGATTGTCCCAGTATGGTCAGTTTATTTATTTGAGGCAATTTTGGTGGTCAAACATCCAAAATGGTGCGAACGGTGCATTTTTGGGCCATATTGGTATGCTATAGCCTACGATTTTGGGTTAGGCTCGGGGTCTAAGAGTATCGTGGACCAAAAATTGACTAGGGCATGCTAGGGAGGTTACGGATCGTCCTCGGGTGGTCTTTTTATTTATTTGAGGCCATTTGGGTGGTCAAACGGGTAAAACTTCTCGAATGGGACTTTTTGGGCTAAATCGTTGTTCTATAGCCTACGGTTTTAGGGATGGGCCCTGGGTCTAGGGTTTTCTTGGTTAATAATTGATCGGGGCATACTAGGGAGGTTGGGGATCATCCCAGTGTGGTCTGTTTATTTATTCGAGGCCATTTGGGTGGTCAAATGGGAAAATCGACGCGAATGGGGCATTTTTGGGCAAAATTGGTGTGCTATAGCCCACGATATTTGGGGTGCCGTGGGCCAAAAATCGACCAGGGCATGTCAAAGAGGTTAGGGATCATCCTAGTGTAGTTCATTTTTTTATTTGAGATCATTTGGGTTGTTAAACTTACGTAAGGATGCGAACGGGACTTTTTCATGCCAATTCAATATGCTACAGCACACGATTTCAAGGGTGGGCCCGGGGTCCGGAGGTACCCTAGGCAAAAATTGAATGAGGCATGTCAGGGATGTTGGGGATTATCCCAGTGTGGTCCATTTCTTTTTTCAAGGCCATTTGGGTGGTAAAAAGGGTAAAACAGCGTAAACAGGGCATTTTTAGGCCAAATCGGTGCGCTATAGCCCACGATTTCTGGGATGGGCCCTGGGTCTTTGGATGCCGTGGGCTAAAAATTGACCGAAGCATGCCAGGGAGGTTGGGGATCATCCCAGTGTGGTCCGTTTATTTATTCGAGACTATTTGGGTGGTCAAACGGGTAAAACAGCGCGAACGGGGCATTTTTGGACAAAATCGGTGTGCTATAGCGTATGGTTTATGGGGTGAACTTGGGGTCCGGGGGTGCCGTGGGCTGAAAATCGATCAGAGCATGCCAGGGAAGTTAGGGATCATCCCAGTATGGTCCTTTTATTTATTCCAGGCCATTTGGGTGGTCAAACGAGCAAAACAGTCCAAATAGGGCATTTTTGTGCTAAATCGGTGTGCTATAGCCTACAGTTTTAGGGGTGGGCTCGGGTCCTGTAAGTGCTGTATGCCAAAAATTGACCATGGCATACCAGGGAGGTTGGGGATTATCCCAGCGTGGTTCGTTTATATATTTCAGGCCATTTGGGTGGTCAAACGGGTGAAACTGCATGAACGAAGCATTTTCAAGCCAAATCGAAGTGCTATAGTCTACGGTTTTGGGGGTGTGCTCGGTATCTGAGGGTATCGTAGGCCAAAAATTGACCGAGGTGTGCCAGGGAGTTTGGGAATCATCCCAGTGTGGTCCGTTTATTTATTTTAGGCTATTTAGGTGGACAAATGGGCGAAACGATGTGAATGGGGCATTTTTGGGATAAATCGGTGTGTCTTAGCCTACAATTTTGGGGGTGGGCTCGTGGTTCAGGGGTATCGTGGGCCAAAAATTAATCGGGGAATGCCAATGAGGTTGGATATCATCCCAGTGTGTTCCATTTTTTGTTCGAGGCCATTTGGGTGGTCAAACTGGCAAAACGACATGAATGGGATATTTTTGAATCAATTCGGTGTTCTACAACACAGTTTTGGGGGTGGGTATGGGGTTCGAGCAAATCATGGGTAGAAAATGGATCGGGACATGTCAGCGAGGTTAGGGATCGTCCTTGTGTCATTCGTTTATTTATTCGAGGTTATTTGGTTGGTCAAACGGGTGAAACGGTGCAAACGGGGTATTTTTCAGGCCAAATCACTATGCTATAGCATATGGTTTTATGTGTAGGCTCGGTGTTCGGGGTCCAGGAGTGCCGTTAAACAAAAATTGACCGAACATGCCATGGAGGTTGGGGATCATTCCTGTGTAGTCCATTTATTTATTATAGGCCATTTGGGTGGTTAAACGGGCAAAACGGCGCGAACGGGGCATTTTTGGGGGTGGTCCTGGGGTCCTGAGGTATCGTGGGACAAAAATCGATCGGCGCATGCCAGGGAGGTTGGAGATCATCCTAGTGTGGTCTTTTTATTTATTCGAGGCCATTTGGATGGTCAAACGGGCAAAACAGTGCAAACGAGGCATTTTCAAGCCAAATCGCTATGCTATAGCCGACGGTTTTGGGGGTGGGCCCGGGATATGAGGGTGCTGTTGGCCAAAAATTGATTGAGGCATACCAGGGAGGATGAAGATCATCCTAGTGTGGTCTGTTTATTTATTCGAGGCCATTTGGGTTGTCTAACAGGTGAAACGGGTCATTTTCGGGATAAATCGATATGTTATAGCCCACGGTTTTGGGAGTGGGCCCAGGGTTCAGGGGTGCCGTGGCCCAAAAATTGACTGGGCAAGACTTGGAGGTCGGGGATTGTCCCAGTATGATCCGTTTATTTATTCGAGGCCATTTCAGTGGTCAAACGGGCAAAACAGCGCAAATAGAGCATTTTTGGGCCAAATCAATGCGCTATAGCCCACGATTTCAGTGGTTGTCCTGGGGTTCGGGGGTGTCGTGGGATGAAAATCGACTGGGGTGTGCCAGGGAGATTAGGGATCATCTCAGTGTTGTCCGTTTATTTATTAGAGGCCATTTTTGTGGTCAAACGGTCAAACGGCATGAACGGGGCACTTTCAAGCCAAATTAGTATTATATAGCCTACGGTTACAAGGGTGGACTATGGGTCTGGGGGTACCGTGGGCCGAAAATCAATCGGGGTGTGCCAGGGAGGTTAGGGATCATTCTAGTATGGTCTGTTTAATGTATTCAAGGCCATTTAAGTGGTCAAATAGGTGAAACAGAGAGAACGGGATATTTTCGGGCCAACTCGGTGTGCTATAGCCTACTATTTTGGGGGTGGGCATGGGGTTCGATCGTGCTGTGGGCCAAAAATCAACCGAGACATGCCAGGGAAGTTGTACATCATCCCAATGTGGTCCGTTTAATTTTTTGTGGCCATTTGGGTGGACAAAGAGGCAAAACGGCGCGAGCGGGGCATTTTCGAGCCAAATCGGTATGCTATAGCCCAGAGTTTTAAGGTGGACCCAGGGTTCGGGAGTAATGTGGTCCAAAAATTGATCGGGCATGCCAAGGAGATTGGGGATTGTCCCATTATGGTCCGTTTAGTTTTTTTCGGCTATTTGGGTTGACAAATGGGAAAAACGGCATAAACGAGGCATTTTTGGACCAAATCAGTGTGGTATAGCTTACGGTTTTGGGGGTGGACCCAGGGTCTGGGCATGCTGTGGGCCGAAAATTGATCGAGGCGTGCTAGGGCGATTGGGGATCATCCCTGTATGGTCCATTTAATTTTTTGTGGCCATTTGAGTGGACAAACAGGTAAAACAGCACGAACGGGGCATTTTCAAGCCAAATTAGTGTGCTCTAGCCAACGGTTTCAGGGGTGGGTCTAGGTGTTCTGTGTGCCTAAAATCGAACAGGGCATACCAAGGAGGTTGAGGATCATCCTATTGTGGTCCGTTTAATTATTTGTGGCCATTTAGGAGGACAAACGGGCAAAACGGAATGAATGGGACATTTTCAGGCTAAATCAGTGTGTTATAGCCCACAGTTTTAGGGGTGGGCTCAGGGTCCAGGAGTGCTGTGCACTAAAAATCAATCAAAGCATGCCAGGGAGGTTGAAGATCATCCCAGTGTGCTCTTTTAAATTATTGGGCCATTTGGGTAGATAAACGGGCAAAACCGCGTGAACGGCGTATTTTTAGGCCAAATCGATGTGCTATAGCCCACGATTTTAGGGGTGGGCCCAGGGTTCAGGTGTAGTGTGGGCCAGGGAGGTTAGGGAGCATTTCTGTATGGTTCGCTTAATTTTTTATGTCCATTTAGGAGGACAAACATGAGAAACAGCACGAATAGGGTATTTTCAGGCCAAATTGGTGTGCTATAGCCCACGATTTTAGAGGTGGGCCCGAGGTCTGGGAATGCTGTGGGCCAAAAATTGACCAGGGTATGCCAAGGAGGTTGAGAATCGTCCCAGTATAGTCTGTTTAATTTTTCATGGCTATTTGGGTTGACTAAAGAGCAAAATGGCACGAGCAGAGTATTTTCGAGCCAAATCAATGTGCTATAGCCCATGATTTTGGGGGTGGCTCGGGGTTCGGGTGTTTCGTGGGACAAAAATTGAATGAGGCATGACAGAGAGGTTTGGGATCATCCCAGTATAGTCTGCTTATTTATTCGAGGTTGTTTGTGTGGTCCAACGAGCAAAACGATGCAAATGGGGCATTTTCGGGCTAAATCGATGTGCTATAGTTCAAGGTTTCGAGGGTGAGCTCGGGGGTCAGTGTGTGCTGTGGGAAAAAAATTTACCGGCGTATGATAGGGAGGTTGGGGATCATCTCAGAGTGGTACGTTTATTTTTTTATGTCAATTTGGGTGGACAAACCGGTGAAACGATGCTAACAGAGCATTTTTGGGCTAAATTAGTGTGCTATAGCCCACAGTTTTGGGGGTGGGACTGGGGTCCGAGCGTGCTGTGGGTCAAAAATCGATCGGGGCAAGCCAGGGAGGTTAGGAATCGTCCCAGTATGGTCCGTTTATTTTTTCATGGCCATTTTTGTGGACAAACGGATGAGACGACACGTACGGGGTATTTTTGGGCTAAATCGATGTTCTATAGCCCACGGTTTTGGGGGTGGGCTTGGGGTTCGGGCATAATGTGGGCCAAAAATCGATCGGGGTATGCTAGGGAGGTTGGTGATAAACCAAGTATGGTCTGTTTAATTTTTCATGGCCATTTGGGTGGATAAATGGGCAAAACAGAGCGTACATGGCATTTTCGAGCCAAATCCATGTGCTATAGCCCACGATTTTGGGGGTGGGCCTGAGGTCCGACCATGATGTGGACCAAAAATCAACTAGGGCATGCCAGGGAAGTTGGGGATCGTTCCAGCATGGTCTGTTTAATTTTTTTGTGGCCACTTGGGTGGACAAATGGTCGTAACGGCACAAACAAAGCATTTTAGGGCAAAATCGATGTGCTATAGCCCACAGTTTTGGGGGTTGGCTCAAGGTCCGGGCGTGCTGTGGGCCAAAAATCAATAGGGGCATGCCAGGGAGCTTAGGGATCATTCCAGTGTGGTCCGTTTAATTTGTCTTGGCCATTTGGGTGAAAAATTGGGCAAAACGGCGAGAATGGGGCATTTTTGGGCCAAGTTGGTGTGCTATATCCCACAGTTTTGGGGGTGGACCCGGGTTCCAAGCATGCGGTAGGCTAAAATTCGACTGTGGCATTCCAGGGTGGTTAAGGATCGTCCCAGTGTGGTCCGTTTAATTTTTCGTGGCCATTTGGGTGGACAACTGGGCAAAACAGCGCGAACGAGGCATTTTCAGGACAAATAGGTGTGCTATAGCCCATGGTTTTGGGGGTGGACGTAGGGTTCGGGCGTGCTGTCAGTCATAAATCGACCGAGTCATTTCAGGAGGTTGGGGATCATTCCAGTACGGTTCGTTTAATTTTTGTGGCCATTTGGGTGGCCAAAAGGGCAAAACGGCATAATCGGGGCATATTTGGGGAAAGTCGATGTGCTATAGCCCACGGTTTTGGGGGTTTGCCCGATTCCAGGTGTGTCGTTGGCCAAAAATTGACCGGGACATGCCAGGGAGGTTGGGGATCATCCCAATATGGTCAGTTTATTTATTTGAGGCAATTTGGGTGGTCAAACATCCAAAATGGTATGAACGGTGTATTTTTGGGCGATATTAGTATGCTATAGCCTACAATTTTGGGGGTAGGCTCGGTGTCTAAGAGTATCGTGGACTAAAAATCAACTTGGGCATGCCAGGGAGGTTGGGGATCATCCTAGTGTGGTCTGTTTATTTATTCGAGGCCATTTAGGTGGTCAAACGGGCAAAACTTCTCGAATGGGATGCTTTTAGGCTAAATTGTTATGCTATAGCCCACGGTTTTAGGAATCTGGGTCTGGGGTTTTCTTGGTTAAAAATTTATCAGGCTGTTCCAGGGAGGTTGGGGATCATCGCAGTGTGGTCTGTTTATTTATTCGAGGCCATTTGGGTGGTCAAATGGGCAAATCGACGCAAATGGGGTATTTTTGGGCAAAATCGGTGTGCTATAGCCCACAATATTTGGGGTGCCGTGGGCCAAAAATCAACCAGGGTATGCCAAGGAGGTTAGGGATCATCCCAGTGTGGTCCATTTTTTTATTTGAGATCATTTAGGTTGTTAAACTTATGAAACGATGCGAACGAGACTTTTTCATGCCAATTCAATATGCTAAGCTTACGATTTCAGGGGTGGACCCGGGGTCCGGAGATGCCTTAGGCAAAAATTGATCGAGGCGTGTCAGGGATGTTGGGGATTATCCCAGTGTGGTCCATTTTTTTTTTCGAGGCCATTTGGGTTGTGAAAAAGGAAACGGTTCAGACGGGGCATTTTTTGGCCAAATCAATGTGCTATAGCCCACGATTTTAGGGGTGGGCCCAGGGTACGAGGGTGTCGTGGGCTAAATATTAATCGAGGAATGTCAGGGAAGTTGGGGATTATCCGAGTATGGTTAGTTTATTAATTTGAGGTAATTTGTGTGGTAAAACAGGCAAAACAGAGCAAACAGGGCATTTTCACGCTAAATCAGTGTGCTATAGCCCACGATTTTGGGGGTTGGCACGGGATCAGGGGGTGCCATAGGTTAAAAATTGACCGGGGAATGCTAGGGAGGTTTGGGATCGTTCCAATGTTGTCCGATTATTTATTTGAGGCTATTTGGGTGGTAAAAAGGGCAAAACAGCATAAATAGGGCATTTTTGGGCTAAATCGATGCGCTATAGCCCACGATTTCAGGGGTGGGCCCTTGTTCTTTGGGTGTCGTGGGCCAAAAATTAACCAGAGCATGCCAAGGAGGTTGGGGATCATCCCAGTGTGGTTCGTTTATTTATTAGAGGCTATTTGGGTGGTCAAACGGGCAAAACAGCGCTAACGGGACATTTTTGGACAAAATCGGTGTGCTATAGCCTATGGTTTATGGGGTGAGCTTGGGGTCCGGGGGTGTCGTGGGTTGAAAATCGATCAGGGCATGCCAGGGAAGTTAGGGATCATCCCAGTGTGTTCCTTTTATTTATTCCAGTCCATTTGGGTGGTCAAACGAGCAAAACGATCCAAACAGGGCATTTTTGTGCCAAATTATTGTGCTATAGCCCACAGTTTTAGGGGTAGGCCTGGGTCCTGTGGGTGCCGTATGCCAAAAATCGATCGGGGCATGCCAGGGAGGTTAGGGATCATCCCAGCATGGTCCGTTTATATATTCCAGGCTATTTGGGTGGTCAAACCTGTGAAACTGCGGGAACTAGGCATTTTTAAGCCAAATCGATGTGCTATAGTCCACAGTTTCAGGGGTATGCTCGGGATCTGAGGGTCTCGTGGGCCAAAAATTGACCGGGGCATGCCAGGGAGTTTGGGTGGTCAATCGAGTGAAATGGCACGAATGAGGCATTTTCAAGCTAAATTGGTGATCTAGATCCTACGGTGTTGGGGATTGATATGGGACAAATGGCCATCTTATCCTTTGATGACATCTTTGGAGGCCAACATATAGAGGCTCAAGACTTGGTCATCTCCAGAATACAAGAACATACATGGAGGACCCGTTTTGAGCATAACTTAAAGCAATATTGCATGTGGAATATTGCTTGGAGCATTTAAGATTGAGGACTCACGATTTTGGACATTAATTAAGGGCATTTTGGACATTACACATGGTGTATTTACACACCATGGCCGCACCTATCACTAAGGGCAAAGTGGTCTTTTTGTCTTCTTTTGTAATACACTATAAATAGGTCATTTTAGCTAATTTCTTGCAGATTTTGAATGATGAAGAATTGAAATACATATTTTCTCTCTTTTGAGAGTGTAACACCCTTAGTTGTAGGGTTTGGAAAAGCCATCCTTAGCATAGGGCTTGGAAAAGCCAATATTGATCTTTGCTTAGAAACGGTTGATCTTGAGGTGAGTTCATTCCCTTGGTGGTCACCGTAAGAGTGTGGTTTTGATTGTTACATTCATTAGGGGTTAGTGTTGAAATACCCTTGGTTCTTAATCTGATAATAATCTTGGTCTCACTATCTATCTTTATTTTCTATGCAATTTCCCTCGTGTTTGTGTTGAATCCGTGACTTGTTTCATCTTGTGTCATTGTTGCTGTTTTGGTGTTAAAATACACCTTGTATCTTGTAATCCTTGTGTTGTTATTGTTGGCCGAAAGTTGCTCTCAAAGGGGTCCTCAGGTTCTAGTTGATTTATGGACTATTTTGAGTAGTTTTTGAGCCTTCTCTTGTGTCATTTCCGTATCATTTGGTATCAAAGAAAGGCTGGTTGTGTTCCTACACTACCAATCTTGGGTTCTCTTGGACGAAAATTCAAAAAAAAAAAAGCTGAAAACTGAAAAAAAAAATTCCAGAAAAGTGCAAATCTGTCCATTTTGTGTGCTTGGCCCAAAATTGTGTTGTTGTTATCTTGGCTAAGATTTTTTTGTTGTGTAACTAGATCTAGTAGTGTTCTTGTTTGTTTTGTTGTTTCAAGTGTTAGTTTTCTTGTCCACTAACACTTTGAGTCTAGATCTAAACTTGAGCTTGAACTTGTTGAAAGTTGTTGTTGTGAACATAAGCTTGGCCCATTGTTGTTGACCATTGTTGTGGTGGACTGTTTTGGCCGTGTGGTTTCTCCTTGATGTTCTAAACTTGACCACGTGATATTGTTGTTACTTGGTGGCTTGAGAACTATTTTGTTGAAGTTGTAGTTGTCTTGACCAAGTGTTGGAGATATTGTTATTGTGGATTGGAGTTGGCCGATAGAATTGTTGTTGTTCTTGAAGATTGCTGTTATTGTTCTTGGTGTGGTTATTGTTGTTCTTGAAGTTCTTCACCTTCTTTCATATATTGTTAGAACATAAAGTGAATGCTAGATCCTAAAAGGTGAAGGAAAAAAGTGTATGTACTTGTTAGTCTTGAAAGACCCTCAGCTACCAAAAGACTTTATATCACTTCTTAACCACTTTTCCATGATTTAAGGACCCACGTTTTAAGGAGAAGTACAAGAAAAAGTCAAGTCTTGAAAATTGCAAAAGGCCCCAAGACTTATTTTCCCTCCTAAAACAAATTCCATCAATCCAAATTAATTTTTGACCAAGACTTGAACATTTGAGAATAACCACTTGATAAAACCAAACCAATACGTGGCTGCCACATCATCACTACTACTGTTCACGCAATATTTTTGTGCTCAAAATTTTAGATTCTTAGTTTCATTTTTATTGTCCCTTAGTTTCATTGTTGTTTCTAATACTAATTAGGAACTAGTAATCACCTAATTAGTTGTAGATTAGTTGTTGAGTCCGTTTCTTTCGTGTCTTCGTTATTTATGTGCTTTTCTTATTTTTTAACTCGTCGTAACTTCTTTGTTTCAAGTTCGTAAGTAGATTTTTTGTTGTGTCTTGAGTAGATCAAACAAGAATCTATTCCGGCCGCCAAGTAGAATTGACATCTTATTGACTACCGGAATATAAGCAAATTTCAATATTCGCCGCTCCAAATTATGGGGATCACAAAAGTGAGTGAATACGAGTGTTGGTGAGGATCTTGTACTACTAATATTGTTTTTTCATTTTGTAGGTTTGAAAGGTAATATAAGGAGAACATGTCTTCGATAGCCGGGGATTATTGTGACTACAACATGGGAGACTATGATTGTAGTGAGGGGTTTTATGGCTACAAAGTTGAGGGAGATTGCGGAGGCTATGAAAATAGCCATGATCAAAACTTGGGCAGATTTGAAAATTACTATTTTGGGGGAGAAAATGAGGTAAATAAAATACCTAGTGCTTATGGTGACTTTGGAGATGATATAGGACCTCGTGATGGATCTTATGATGACGTTGGGGCATGTGAGGAGTCTTACAATTCTCACTCCGAACCTAGATTTGGTGTTAGGTATAATCCTTTTGTTCGCAAAGATTATGAGAGCTATGATGAGAGTCCACGTAAGGAGTGCAAAGATTCATATTCTCCACCTTGTAGTACTTCTTATCAAGATCGATATAGTGTGAATGGTTATACTAGATCTAGTGGAGGTTGTCCAACGAGAAAAAGAGGGTATTCATCTCCAAAACTGAGGGGTACTCATGAGCTTTATAATGTTGATCCAAGAAGGAGTGTGCACTATGGAAGGGTGACCATTTGTAGGATACCGGGATGCCTCATTGTATTAAATGATAGGTACTATAGTAACTACATCATTCCATCCATGGTTGTCTTCTTGGGATTGTTTTGTAAGCCTTTACTTGTTCCATACTTCTTGGAATGGTTTAAGGTTACCGAGAGGGTCAAGGTTGTCTTCTCCTAATTTGAATACCATGAAGAGGTGTGGTACGATATTCTTCCATTGACATACGGTCATGTATGCTTAGGTGCCGATTGGTTTGCACAACATAGAGTTCCAAACATACAAAATTGGCCAAATATTGTAAGAGACCAATAGGGGAATCGCCTCATGACTTGCTGCCCAAGCCACGAAGAGAAATGCCTACCTACTCCAACCCGAATTATTATGAGAGACAAAAGATTGAGAGGGGTAAGAGAGTGCAAGGTGGTAATCCGAGAGTGGAAAAAGGAGAGGTTGTGTGGAGAAAAGTGAGGGGATTACCACCAAACCATACTAACATTGGTTGTCCTTCTATTTCTAAGGACATTTGTGTAGGTACCAACATGACAAGTGAAGAAGAACAATGACAAAAGGAAGTTGCTGCCCAAGCTTTTGGAGGACCTTCACACCATGACAAAGAAGAATCTACTCAAGAACTTCAAGGTAAAATGGCTAACTCTTACACATTTGTACATGTGAATGTAATTGTGTGGCTAGTAGCCCATTGAGTATGAGTTGTAGCTTTCCTATATGTGAGTCTATTGTTTCTTTTCCACTTGATGATGATGTACATGTTGTGAGTGTGGATACACTAGTTTATCCTATTGATGACCGAATCGACTCTTCTTGTAAGATCGATTTATGTCCACCTAGTGTTGAAACCATTATGTTGAATGAAAGTACATTATCTTCTGAAATTTGTGTTGATCAACTTATGTGTGAAAATTACCCACCACTTGAGGGTGTGTATGATGTAATTAATGAACCTCAAGTGTGTGATGATGTTGAAAATATTGATCAAAGGAATATGAGTGAACTTGAGAGCTATTCTTGGGATAATCTTGCACTTGAAATATTTTTAAAACTTGATATTGATCTTTTAGAGAGTGATGAGCGTGTTTGTTTCGAATCTTCCCATGAAATAGATCATGCTCTTTTTAGGTATAATGTTTTGTTTGAAGATGATCTAAACACTCTTAATGAACCTAGTGGTGAAAATGATGGTATAGCTTGCCTTAGAAGCTATAACCTATATGCTAACCCACTATGGTGTGACAACATTCCTCCTAAAGAGGGAAATCTCTTCCTGGAAGATGAGAGTACTCTTAAGGGTAAGGAATGTGTAGTTGCCGAAGCTACTTCTTCTTCTACTTTGTGTGATTTCATTGTTGAGAGTACTCATGGTGATTATTGGGAAACTAGTAGTGAGTACACACATGAGAGCACCTTAGTAGAAGTCTATTTGAGTGATACCTTTCTCTACTCTCTATTTGCTTTGGATGATATGTATGTTATTGTAGAGAGTATGTCATTTAGTTTGGGTGTAGACCACGGGAAAGGAAAGTGTTGTCGAGACCCGTGTCTATGGCCTCTTTTCCCATTTAACCCCGGTGCCAAATTTAGAAATGGTGATGTTGGTGCACCAAACTTGTTGCTTGGTCTACATGACAAGCAAAGTGTCACTCTTGATGTATCCTATAACCAAATCCTTTGTACTTCTTTTCTTGAGTTTTTAATATTCCTTTCAAAGGATTCTTGGTTATATTGCAAATATGTGCAACCTTGGCATATTGAGATGATTTGTTACACTAACCCTAACCCTCATGCCATGAGGAGTTTGTATTTATTTGTCTTCTCTTTGGTTTTGCAAGGTTTGGATTCGAGGTCGAATCCTTTTCAAGAAGGGGGGGATGATACGGGACAAATAGTCATCTTATCTTTTGATGACATCTTTGGAGGCCAACATATAGAGGCTCAAGACTTGGTCACCTCGAGAATACAAGAACATACATGGAGGACCCTTTTTGAGCATAACTTAAAGCAATATCACGTGTGGAAGATTTCTTGGAGCATTTAAGATTGAGGACTCACAGTTTTGGACCTTAATTAAGGGCATTTTAGACATTACACATGGTGTATTTACACACTATGGCCGCACCTATCATTAAGGGCAAAGTGGTGTTTTTGTCTTGTTTTGTAATACACTATAAATAGGTCATTTTAGCTCATTTCTTGTAGATTTTGAATGATGAAGAATTGAAAGACATATTTTCTCTCTTTTGAGAGTGTAACACCCTTAGTTGTAGGGCTTGGAAAAGCCATCCTTAGCATAGGGCTTGGAAAAGCCAATATTGATCTTTGCTTGGAAATGGTAGATCTTGAGGTGAGTTCATTCCCTTGGTGGTCACCGTAAGAGTGTGGTTTTGAGTAGTTTTTGAGCCTTTTCTTGTGTCATTCCCGTATCATTGGTGGACCTGGGGTGTGGGGGTGTCGTGGGACAAAAATCGAGCGGGCCATGCCAGGGAGGTTAAGGATCATCCCAGTATGGTCTATTTATGTATTCGAGGACATTTGGGTGGTAAAACAGGTGAAACGGCGCGAATAGGGTATTTTCGAGCCAAATTGGTGTGCTATAGCCCATAGTTTCAGGGGCTAACCCAGGGTCCAGTGATTTTGTGGGCCAAAAATCGACTAACGTGTGTAAAACAGGTTGGGGATTGTCCCAGTGTGGTTTGTTTATTCATTCGAGGCCATTTGGGTGGTCAAATAGGCAAAACGGTGCAAACGGGGAATTTTTAGGTCAAATCATTATGCTATAGCTCATAGTTTTAGGGGTGAGCCCGAGATCCGAGGGTGCCGTGGGCTAAAAATCGACTGGGGCATGCCAGGGAGGTTGGGGATCATCCCACTTTGGTCCGTTTATTTATTCGAGGCTATTTGGGTGGTCAAACAGGTGAAACAACGCGTAACGGCAAAATGGCCAAACAGGAGTGGCCATTTGGGTGGATAAACAGGCGAAACGGCATAAACGGGGCATTTTTAGGCTATAGCTATGTGCTATATCCCACCGTTTTGGGGGTGGGCCCAAGCTCCAGGAGTGTTGTGGGTCGAAAATTGACTAGGGTGTACCAGGGACATTGGGGATCATACCAGTGTGGTACGTTTAATTTATCATGGCCATTTGGGTGGACAAACGAGCAAAACAGCATGAGAAAGTCATTTTTGGGCAAAATTAGAGTTTTGTATAGCCCACGATTTTTGGGGTGGGCTCGGGGTTCGAGCATGTCGTGGGTCAAAAATTGATAGGGGCATGCTAGGAAGGTTAGGGATTGTCCCAGTGTGGTCTGTCTATTTATTCGAGGCAAATTGGGGGGTCCAGGTGTGTTGTGGGACAAAAATTGACCGGGGCATGCCAGGGAGGTTGAGGATCATCCCAGTATGGTCCGCTTAATTTTCATGGCCATTTGGGTGGACAAACGGGCGAAACAGTATGAACGTGGCATTTTCGGGCAGAATCAGTGTGCTATAGCCTACGATTTTGGGGGTCGAACCGAGGATCAGGCGTGCTGTGGGATAAAAATTGATTGGGGCATGCCAAGGAGGTTGGGGATTGTCCCAGAGCGGTTCGTGTAATTTTTTGTGGCCATTTGGGTAGACAAACGGGTGAAACAATGCTAATAGGGCATTTTATGCCAAATTGGTGTGCTATAGCCCACAGTTTCTGAGGTAGGCCCGGAGTCCAGGCATGCTGTAGGGCGAAAATCTATCGAGGCGTGCTAGGGAGATTGGGGATCTTCCCAGTGTGGACCGTTTAATTTTTTGTGGCCATTTGGGTGAACTAACGGGTGAAACAACGTGAATGGGTGTTTTCGAGTAAAATCGGTGTGCTATAGTCCACGGTTTCGGGGTGGGCCTGAGGTCCGAGCGTGCTGTGGGTTAAAAATTGACGGGGTATGCCAGGAAGTTTGGGATCGTCCTAGTGTGGTTCATTTAATTTTTCATGGACATTTGGGTGGACATACGGACAAAACGGTAGTAACGGGGCATTTTTGGGGCCAATCGTTTGCTATAGACCACGTTTTTAGGGGTGGGCGTGGGTCCAGGTGTGCTGTGGGAAAAAATTGACCAAGGCTTGCTGGGGTTTGGGGATCATCCCAGTGTGGTCCGTTTAATTTTTCGTGGCCATTTGGGTGAACAAACGGGCGAAACTGCGCGAACCAAACATTTTTAGGCTACATTGGTGTGTTATAGCCTATGGTTTTGGGAGCGGGACCGGGGTCCAGGCGTGTTGTGGGTCAAAAATTGATCGGCGTGTTCCAAGGCGGTTGGGGATCATCTCAGTGTGGTCCGTTTAATTTTTCGTGGCTATTTAGATGGACAAATGGGCGAAACGGCATGAATGAGGCATTTTTGGGCCAAATCCGTTTGCTATAGCCCACGGTTTTGAGGGTGGGATTGGGGTACGGGTGTGCTGTAGGGTAAAAATTGACTGAGGCATGTCATGGAGGTTGGGGATCATCCCAGTATGGTCTGTTTAATTTTTCATTGCCATTTGGGTGGACAAACGGGCAAAACAGCGAGGACGGGGCTTTTTTAGGCAAAATTGGTGTACTATAGCCCATGGTTTTAGGGGTGTGCCTGGGTCCGAGCGTGCTGTGGACCGATCGAGGAGTGCCACGGAGGTTAAGGATCATCTCAGTGTGGCCCATTTAATTTTCGCGTTTATTTGAGTAGACAAATGGGCGAAACGGTGCGAACGGGGCTTGATTAGGCCAAATCGGTGTGCTATTGAAGCTTCATTCAGATCGATTCCAATCGTCGCTATGCCACATCAATCCGTTATGTGTTGACCCTCTTCCTTAGCAGCTACGAATTCTCCGGACAGCCATATTTGCGTGGAATGGTTCCCCAACTGGAACAGGCTCCTGCTTAGATCACTTCGATTCGACAGCTTTGGGGCTTTGAGGGACATGAGAGGCATAGAGGACTTATACCGCGGAGATTAGATCTTTATTGTGCCTTCACACATTAAAAAGAGTCCATTCATGAGGACAGGATATGCGTTCTTATTGAAGAAATTCTCTCCTGTTTTTATCGGTCGAGCTTTTACTACTTCTGAACGACCACGGTTTCAGGGGTGGGACCAGTATTCGGGCTTGTTGTGGGCCAAAAATTGAACGGGGCATGCCAGGGAGGTTAGAAATCATCCCAGTGTGATCCGTTTAATTTTTCATGGCCATTTTGGGGGACAAACGGGTGAAAGGGCATGAACGGGGCATTTTCAGGCCAAGATAGTGTGCTATAGCCTGAGTTTTCGGGGGTGGGCACGGGGTTCAAGAGTGATATGGGTCAAAAATTAATCGGGGTGTGCCAGGGTTGTTGGGGATCATCCCAGTATGGTCCGTTTATTTTTCATGGCCATTTAGGTGGACAAATGGGCGAAACGGCGTGAACTAGGCATTTTTGGGCTAAATCGAAATGCTGTAGCCCACAGTTTCGGGGGTGGGCTAGGGGTCCGAGCGTGCTATGGGCCAAAAATTCATCGGGGTATGCCAGGGAGGTTGGGGATCGTCCCTATGTAGTTCGTTTAATTTTTGGTAGCATTTATGTGGATAAACAGGCGTGACATCGCGAAAGTGCCTATTCGGGCCAAATCGGTGTGCTATAGCCCACGGTTTCGTGGGTGGGCCTGGGGTTCGGGCTTACTGTGGGCCAAAAGTCAAACGGAGCATGCCAGAGAGATTAGGAATCATCCCAGTGTGGTCTATTTAATTTTTCATGTCCATTTTGGTGGACAAACGAGCGAAACGGCGTGAACGGGGCATTTTTGGGCCAAATCTGTGTGTTATAGCTTGGGGTTTCGGGGGTGGCCATGGGGTTCGGGTGTGCTATGGGCTGAAAATCGATTGGGGCATGCTAGGGAGGTTGGGGATCATCCCAGTGTGGTCCGTTTAATTTTTCAAGGCTATTTGGGTGAACAAATGGGCGAAACGGCATGAACGAGGCATTTTTAGGCCAAATCGGTGTGCTATAGCCCACAGTTTTGGGGGTAGGCTCGGGGTCTAGGCGTGCTATGAGCCAAAAATCAATCGAAGCATGCCAGAGAGGTTCGGGGATTGTCCCTGTGTAGTCCGTTCAATTTTTTATGGCCATTTGTGTGGACAAACAGGAAAAACAGCACGAACGGGGCCTATTCGGGCTAAATCGGTGTGCTATAGCCCACAGTTTCGAGGGTCGGCTCGGGGTCCGAGCGTGCTGTGGGCCAAAAATTAATTGGGGCTTGCCAGGGAGGTTAGGGATCATCTAGGTGTGGTCCATTTAATTTTTCGTGGCCATTTGCATGGACAAACATGCGAAACAGTGCAAACGGGATGTTTTTGGGCAAAATCAGTGTGTTATATCCCTCGGTTTTGGGGGTGGGCTTGGGATCCAGGTGAGCTATGGGCCAAAAATTGACCAAGGCATGCCAGGGAGATTGGGGATCATCCCAGTGTAATTCGTTTAATTTTTCCTGGCCATTTGGGTGGATCAACGGATGAAATGGTGTGAACGGGGCATTTTCTGGCCAAATCAGTATGCTATAGCCCAGGGTTTCGGGGGTGGGCTTGGGGTTCGGGCGTATTTTGGGTTGAAAATCGATCGTAGCATGCCAAGGATATTGGGGATCATCCTAGTGCAATCAGTTTAATTTTTCTTGGCTATCGAAATGGCGTGAACGAGGTATTTTCGAGCCAAATTGGCATGCTATTGCCCAAGGTTTTGGGGGTGGGCCCGGGGTTCGAGCGTGCTTTAGGCCAAAAATTAATTAAGGCATGTCAGTGAGGTTGGGGATCATCCCGGTGTGGTCCATTTAATTTTTCATGGCCATTTGGGTGGACAAACGGGCAAAACGGCGCTAACAGGGCCTATTCGGGCCAAATCGGTGTGCTAATAGCCCACAGTTTTGAGGGTGGGCTCGGGGTCTGGGTATACTGTGGGCCAAATATTATCCGAGGTATGTCAGGGCAGTTGAGGATCGTCCCAGTGTGGTCCATTTAATTTTTTATGGCCATTTGCATGGACAAACATGAGAAATGGCACGAACAAGGTATTTTCGAGCCAAATCGGTGTGTTATAACCTATGGTTTTGGGGTGGACCTGGGGTCTGCATATGTTATGGTCTAAAAATCGATTGGGGAATGCCAGGGAGTTTGGGGATCGTCCTAGTGTGGTCCGTTTAATTTTTCGTGGCCATTTGGGTGGACAAACGGACGAAACGATGCAAATGGGGCATTTTCGAACCATATCGGTATGCTAGAGCCCATGGTTTTGGAGGTAGGCCCTGGGCACAGGCGTGCTGTGGACCAAAAATAGATCGGGGCATGCCAAGGAAGTTGGGGATCATCCTAGTGTGATCCATTTAATTTTTCATGACCATTTATGTAGACAAACGGGCAAAGCGATGGGAACGGGACATTTTCAGGCCAAATCGGTGTTCTATAACCCACAGTTTGGGGGTGGGCTCGGGCATGCTATTGTACAAAAATTAATCGGGGCATTCCTAGGAGGTTGGGGATCGTCCTAGTGTGGTCTGGTTAATTTTTGTGGTCATTTGGGTGGACAAATGGGAAAACTGGCACAAATAGGGCATTTTCGGGCCAAATCGGTGTGCTATAGCCCACGATTTTGGGGGTGGGATCTGGGGTCGAGCATGCTGTGATCCAAAAATCGACCGAGGCATAACAGGGAGGTTGGGGATCATCCCAGTATGGTCCGTTTAATTTTTTATAGCCATTTGGGTGGACAAATGATCACGCTCAACTGACACGTCAATTTAGTTCAAGGTGGTCGTCGTCAATATATTTACCCAACTTTGGAGTCAGGGTTGAATCGATAGGGAACAATGTGAGTGGCGATTAAACTAGCTTGAAACTAAATGTACAAGTTAAATTCAAATAACTGGCACGAAATGACCAAATGGGGTTTTTTAATGATTAGCAAATAATTGTCGGTCTCTTTAATCAGTGTTTGTAGTCAAGAGTTTATAGAGAAACCAGAATATGTTCACTAGGGTGTTTAGTACTTGACAGATGCTAATAGTGGTTCTAGTTTCTCACGGTAGGTGGGACAACAAGCTATCATTATCGATGTTATGCTTACATGTCTCTCAACCTACTTAAGCATTTAATTTCCTAATCCTCTCGAACTTAGGGAATTTCTATTCACTGCCCAGATTTTACCTCAGGTTAACCAACCTTGTTACAGTACTGGTTATTAAACGAAGTATTTCCGAGTCCCTGTTGATAACTCACTTCCTACTATATTTGATTTCTTTCTCAAGCAAATCAAAGTAGGTGTGTCTACTATTTGTAACCAACAGACGTTAATTAAAGCTTCAGAATTATCAAAAAATCCTACCACCTTTTGAATCTTGAACACTTAGCACTTTATCAAGACTTAACCCTATATCCCATAACTCAGGTAAATGGAATTTAGCCACTCATGATACAACAAACGAAACACATAATTGAATTCATAATTTGAAAGATAAACTTAGAAAGATGAATAATAACTGGTGAATCACAGATTAGATCACAAAGGAAATCCCAAAATACTAATAATAATTTCTTCAAAGAATTTGCTTTTTAAAGCCAAGAAATTAGAGAGAGAAAATATCAAAGTGTCATCAAAACTCAATGTACGGGCCCCCTAGAAAAACCCTAAAAAGGCTTTAAATAGTTTACCCCAATTATGGAAACAAAATCAAGGTTACAACTTTTTCTCGGAATAGACGATGAATATTGGTGATGCCTTATCAGTATCCTGATGACTTATCAAGAATGTCATCTGGTCTTCTTCAAATCTGTATTAGTCCTGTCATAGGTTGATGGTAACTTCTGACGGCTTATCAGGACTGTAACGACTTATCAGAAATGTCGTCACACTTTTGCTCCAATTCTCATGTCCTGCCTAGGTCTGACGGCATTCCTGACGACTTATCACCATTATGATGGCCTATCACAAAATGTCTTCATAACTTTCAGCTTAGGTCCATTCTCTGTCTAAGGCTGACGATGAAGCTGATAACTTATCACAGGGCTGATGACTTATAAGGAATGTCGTCAGCAACACTTCTCTTCTTTTTGCTTCAGATTTCAACTCTTTTGTTTCCATCCTTATTGGTTCTCTAGCAACTTAGCTTCTACTGGAAAATCAAAGATAAACCAATTAAAAATAACAAAAGTCGCATGATACCTTGCAGTTATTCTCAGTTAAAAGCCTCAAATGTATTAGCATCTGCTTACACATCAACAAACAGGTGAAATAGCACGAATGGGGAATTTTTGGGCCAAATTGGAGTGCAATAGCCCACAGCTTTAGGGGTGGGCATGGGGTCTGGGCGTGCTATGGGCCGTAAATCAACTGGGGATGTGCCAGTGAGGTTGGGGATCGTCCCAGTGTGGTCTTTTTAATTTTTTGTGGCTATTTAGGTGGACAAACAGATGAAATGACGAGAATGGGGAATTTTTAGGCCAAATCTATGTGTTATAGCACACGGTTTTGGGGTGGGCCCAGGGTCCGAGCATGCTGTGGGTGAAAAATCAACCGGGGCATTCCAGGGAGGTTAGGCATCATCCCAGTATGGTCCATTTAATTTTTCGTGGTCATTTGGGTGGACAAACGGGCAAAACAGCACAAACAGGAGTTTTTGGGTTAAATTGGTGTGCTATAGCCCACGATTTTGGGGGTGGGCCCAGGGTACGGTCTTGCGGTGGGCCAAAAATTGATGGAGGTATGCCAGAGAGGTTGGGGAATGTCCCTGTATGGTTCTTTTAATTTTTTGTGGCATTTGGGTGGACAAACGGGCAAAACAGCATGAATGGGGCCTTTCTAGACCAAATCGGTGTACTACACCTACGGTTTTGGGGGTTGGCCCGGGGCTCGATTGTCCTGTGGTCCGATAATTGACTGAGGCATGCCAGGGATGTTGGTTATCATCCCAGTGTGGTTCGTTTAATTTTTCATGGCCATTTCGGTTGAGAAATGGATGAAACGGTGCAAATGGAGCATTTTCGGGCCAAATCGATGTGTGATTACCTATGGTTTTGGGGGTGGGCTAGAGGTCCGGGCATGCTTTAGGCCAAAATTCAATAGAGGCATGCCAGGGAGGTCGGGGATTGTCCCAGTATAGTCCGTTTAATTTTCCATATCCATTTGGGTGTACAAACAGGTTAAAACAGCGCGAACGGTGAATTTTTAGGCAAAATCGACATGGTATAAGACACGGTTTCGGGGGTGGGCCCAGGGCACGGGAGAGCTGTGTGTCAAAAATTTATCAAGGCGTGTTAGGGAAGTTGGGGATCATCCCATTGTGGTCCTTTTAATTTTTGATGTCCATTTTGGTGGACAAACAGGTGAAACGGC
Organism: Capsicum annuum; assembly: GCF_002878395.1. Lineage (NCBI taxonomy): Eukaryota > Viridiplantae > Streptophyta > Magnoliopsida > Solanales > Solanaceae > Capsicum > Capsicum annuum. Next base: position 325,437 of record NW_025842141.1, read on the forward strand.
ACATACGGGGCATTTTTGGGCCATATCGGTGTGCTGTAGCCAACGATTTTGGGGGTGGACTCGGAGTTCGGGCGTGATATGGGCTTAAAATCAACCGGTGCATGCTAGGGAGGTTGGTGATCATCCCAGTATGGTTCGTTTAATTTGTCATTGCCATTTGGGTGGACAAACGAGCGAAACGTCACGAACGGGGCATTTTTGGGCTAAATCGAAGTGCTATAGCCAATGGTTTTGGGGGTGGGCGCGGGGTCCGAGCGTGCTGTGAGCTAAAAACTTATTGGGCATGCCAGGGAGGTTGGGAATCATCCCAGTATAGTACATTTAATTTTTCATGGCCATTTGGGTGGACAAACGGGCAAAATGACGTAAATAGGTCATTTTCGAGCAAAATCGGCATGCTACAGCCCATGGTTTTGTGGGTGGGTTCAGGGTCCGAGCATAATGTGGGCTAAAAATTGACCATGGCATGACAGGGACATTGGGGATCATCCCAGTATGGTTCGTTTAATTTTTCGTGGCCATTTGTGTGGACAAACGTGCAAAACGGCACGAACGGGGCATTTTTAGGCCAAATTAGTGAGCTATAGCCCATGATTTCGAGGGTGGGCTCGGTGTACAGTCGTGCTGTAGGATAAAATTTGACTATCGCGAGCCAGTGTGGTTTGGGATCATCCCAGTGTGGTCCGTTTAATTTTTCGTGGCCATTTAGGTGGACAAAAGGGTAAAATGGTATGAACGAGTCATTTTTGAGCCAAATTGGTGCGCTTAGCCCACGGTTTTGGGGGTGGTCTCGGAGTCCAGGCATGTTGCGGGTCAAAAATCAATCGGGGCATGTCAGGGAGGTTGGGGATTATCCCAGTGTGGTCCGTTTAGTTTTTGTGGCCATTGGGGTGGCCAAATGGGTGAAATGGTGTGAACGGGGCATTTTTGGGACAAATCAATGTGCTATAGCCCACGGTTTCAGGGGTGGGCCCATGATTCAGGCGTGCTTTAGGTCAAAAATTGACCGGGGCATGCCAGGGATATTGGGGATCATCCCAGTGTGGTCTGTTTAATTTTTTGTGGCCATATAGGTTGACAAATAGGCAAAACAGCGCGAAAAGGATATTTTTGGGCCAAATCAGTGTGCTATAGCCTATGGTTTTGGAGATGGGCCCGGGTTCTGAGTGTACTGTAGGCCAAAAATCGATCGAGGTATGCCAAAAAGGTTGGGGATCATCCCAGTGTGGTCCGTTTGATTTTCGTGGCCATTTAGGTTGACAAACAGGTGAAACGGCACGAACGGGGCATTTTTGAGCTAAATTAGTGTGCCATAGGCCATGGTTTCGAGGATGGGCTCGGGGTTGGGCATGCTATGGGCCAAAAATTGATCGGGGCATGCCAGGGAGGTTGGGATCAACCCAGTGTTGTCCGTTTAATTTTTCGTGGCCATTTGGTGGGACAAACAGATGAAATAGCTCGAACGGGGCCTTTTTGGGCCAAATCGATATGCTATAGCCCACGGATTTGGGGGTGGACCCGGGGTTCGGGCGTGCTGTGGAATAAAAATCAATCGGGGTATGTCAGGGAGGTTAGGGATCGTCCTAGTGTGGTCTGTATAATTTTTTATGGCTATTTAGGTGGACAAACGGTCGAAACGGCGTGAATAGGGTGTTTTTGGGCCAAATCAGTGTGTATAGCAGATGGTTTTGGTGATGGGCCTGGGGTAAGGGCGTGCGTGGGCCAAAAATTGATTGGGGCATGCCAAGAAAGTTGGATATCATCCCAGTGTGGTCCGTTTAATTTTTTGTGGCCATTTCAGTGGAAAAACGGGCGAAACGGCGCAATCAGGACTTTTTTGGGTCAAATTGGTGTGCTATAGCCCACAGTTTTGGGGGTGGGCTCGGAGTTCAGGTGTGCTGTTGGCTGAAAATCAACTGAGATATGCAAGGGAGGTTGTGGATCAACCCAGTATGGTCCTTTTAGTTTTTAGTGGCCATTTGGGTGGACAAATGGGCAAAACGACGTGAACGGGACATTTTTGGGCCAAATCAGTGTGCTATAGCCCACAACTTTTGGGGTTCATGCGGGGTTCGGTCGTGCTGTGTGCTGAAATTTGATCAGGGCATGCTAGGGAGGTTGAGGATTATCCTAGTGTGGTCCATTTATTTTTTTGTGGCCATTCGAGTGGATAAATGGGCGAAACGGCATGAATGGGGCATTTTCGGGCTAAATCATTGTGCTATAGCCCATGGTTTTAGGGGTGGGCAAATGGTCCGGGCGTGCTGCAGGCCGTAAATCGATTGGGACATGCTAGGGATGTTGGGGATCATCTCAGTGTGGTTCGTTTAAGTTTTCGTGGCCATTTGGGTGGACAAATAGGCAAAATAGTGCAAACGGGGTATTTTCGAGCCAAATCAGTATGCTATAACCCACGATTTAGGGGGGTGGGCACAGTTTCCATGCGTGTTGTGGGTCAAAAATTGATTGTGGCGTGCCTATGAGGTTGGGGATAATCCTAGTGTGCTCCGTTTAATTTTTCGTTGCCATTTGATTGGACAAACGGTCAAAACGATACGAATGGGGCATTTTCAGGCTAAATTGGTGTGCTATAGACCATGGTTTTGGGTATAGGCCCAGGGTTCGATCAGGGTGTGCCAGGGAGGTTGGGGATCATCCCTATGTGGTCCGTTTAAATTTTTGTGGCCATTTGGGCGGACAAACGGGCGAAACAGAGCGAACGGGGCATTTTTAGGCCAAGCATATGTGCTATATATAGCCTGCGATTTCGGGGGTGCGCTCGGGGTCCAGGCTTGCTGTGGGCCAAAAATCGACCAGGATGTGCCAGGGTAGTTGGAGATTGTCCCAGACTGGTCTATTTAATTTTTCGTCGCTATTTGGGTAGAGAAACGTGCGAAACAGGGCGAACGGGGCATTTTTGGGCCAAGGTGAGGGTGGACCCGAGGTCTAAATATGCTGTAGGCCTTAAAATCGACCAGGGCGTGCCAGGAAGTTAGGGAATCATCTCAGTATGGTCCGTTTAATTTTTTGGGCCCATTTGGGTGGACAAATGGGTGGAAAGATGATAACGGAGCATTTTTATGGAAAATCGGTGTGCTATATAGCCCACCATTTCAGGGTTGGCTCGGGGTTCGGGTGTGCTGTGGGTCAAAAATTGACCAGGGCATACCAGGGAGGTTAGTGATTAATCCGGTATGATCCGTTTATTTTTTGTGGCCGTTTGGGTGGAGAAATGGGTGAAACGGCATGAACGGGGCATTTTTGGGCTAAATCGATGTGCTATAGCCCTCAATTTTGGGGGTGGGCTCGGGGTTCCGGTATGCTGTGGGCCAAAAATCGACCAGGGCATGCCAGGGAGGTTGGATATTTTCCCAGTACGGTCCTTTTCATTTTTTATGGCAATTTAGGTGGACAAACGAGCAAAAAGGTGCAAATGGGGCATTTTCAGGCCAAGTTGGTGTGCTATAGCCCACAGTTTTAGGGGTGGGCATGGGGACCGGGTGTATTGTGGGCCAAAAATCGATCAACGCATTCCAGGGAGATTGGGGATTGTCCCAGTGTGGTCTATTTAATTTTTTATGGTCATTTGGGTGGACAAACGAATGAAACGAAGCAAACGAGGTATTTTCGGGTCAAATTGGTGTGCTATAGCCCACAATTTTAGGGGTGGGCCCGGGGTACGAGTGTGCTGCAAACCAAAAATAGACCGGGGTATTCCAGGGTGGTTGGTGATCATTCCTGTGTTGTCCGTTTAATTTTTCGTAGCCATTTGGCTGGAGAAACGGGTAAAATGGAGCAAACGAGGCATTTTTGGGCCAAATTGGTGTTCTTTAGCCCAAGGTTTTGGGGGTGGGCCTGGGTGTGCAATGGGCTAAAAATCAATCGAGGTGTGCCAGTAAGGTTGGGGATCATCCCAGTGTGGTCCGTTTAAATTTTTGTGGCCATTTGGGTGGACAAACGGGTGAAACGGTGCAAATGGAGCATTTTAGGGAAAAATTGGTATGCTATAGCCCAAGATTTCATAGGTTGGCCTGGGGTCCGGGCGTGGTATGGGAGAAAATTCAACTAGGCATTTGGATGGACAAACAGGCGAGACGATGCGAACGGGGCATTTTGGGGGCAAATCGGTGTGCTATAGCCCACGATTTTGAGGGTGGGCCTGGGTTCCAGGCGTGCTGTGGGTCAAAAATTGATCTAGGTGTGTCAGGGAGGTTAGGGATCATCCCAGTGTGGTCCTTTTAGTATTTGTGGCCATTTGGGTGGCTAAACAGGCGAAACAACGCGATCGGGGAATTTTTTGGCTAAATTAGTGTGCTATAGCCCACGGTTTTGGTGAGGGCCCAGGGTTCGAGCGTGCTATGGGATAAAAATTAATCGAGGCATGCCAGGGTGATTGGTAATCATCTCTTGTGGTCCGTTTAATTTTTTGTGGCCATTTGGGCGGGAGAAACAAGTGAAACGGCATGAACGGGGCATTTTCAAGCCAAATCAGTGTTTTATAGCCCACGGTTTTGGGGTTGGGCCAGTGGTCTGGGTATTTTGTAGGTCAAAAATTGACCGGGGCATGCCAAGGAGGTTGGGGATCATCCCAATGTGGTCCATTTAATTTTTCATGGCTATTTGGGTGGATAAACGGGCGAAACAGGGCGAACGGGGCATTTTCGGGCCAAATCGGTGAGCAATAGCCTGCGATTTTGGGGGTGGGCCTGGGGTTCGAGTGTAATGTAGGTCAAAAATCAACTGAGGTATGTCAGGAAGGTTGGGGATCATCCCAGTGTGGTTCATTTAAATTTTTTGGCCATTTGGGTTGCCAAACGGGCGAAACGGCACGAACTGGGCATTTTTGGGCCAAATTGATGTGCTATAGCCCACAGTTTTGGGGTTGGTCTCGGGATCCAGGCGTGCTATAGGCTGAAAATTGATCGAGGCATGACAGGAAGGTTGGGGATCATCCCAGTGTGGTTCTGTTGATTTATCATGGTCATTTGGGTGGAGAAACGAGTGAAACGGCACGAACGGGGTATTTTCAGTCCAAATCAGTGTTCTTTAGCCCATGGATCCATGGGTGGGCCCGTGGTACGGGCATGCTGTAGGTCAAAAATTGACCAGGATATTCCTGGGAGGTTGGGGATCATCTTAGTGTGGTCCTTTTAATTTTTGTGGCCATTTGGGTTGCCAAACGTGCGAAATAATGCGAATGGGGCATTTTTGGGCCAAATCAGTGTGTTATAGCCCACGGTTTAGGGGAGGGCCTAGGGTTCGAACGTGCTGTGGGCCAAAAATTGACTAGGGTATGCCAGGGAGGTTGGGGATCGTCCCAGTATAGTTCGTTTAATTTTTCATAGCTATTTGGGTGGATAAACGGGCGAAACAGCACGATCAGGGCATTTTGGGCCAATCGGAGTGCTATAACCCACGGTTTTGAGGATGGTCTAGGGGTCCAGGCATGCTGTAGGCTAAAAATCGAATGAGGTATGCCAGGGAGGTTGGGATCATCCTTGTATGGTTCTTTTATTTTTTCGTGCCCATTTGGGTGGACAAACGGTCAAAATGGCGCTAACGAGGCATTTTTGGACCAAATCGGTGTGCTATAGCCCACGGATTTGTGGGAGGGCTTGGGGTTCGGGCATTCTGTAGGCCAAATGGGTGGCTATTTAGGTGGATAAATGGGTGAAATGGAGAGAACGGGGCATTTTCAGGCCAAATCGGTGTGCTATAGCCTATAATTTTGGGGGTAGGCTAGGGGTTCGAGCGTTCTGTGGCCCAAAAATCAACTGGGGTATGCCAGATGGTTGCAGATCATCCCATGTTGTCAGTTTAATTTTTTGTGGCTATTTGTGTGGACAAACGGGCAAACCAGCTCGAACGGGGCCTTTCCGGACAAAATCGGTGTGCTATAGCCCACGATTTTAAGGGTTTGGCCCGAGTTCTGGACATTCTGTGGGCCAATAATCGACCGAGAGTGCCAGGGAGGTTAGGGATCATTCCAGTATGGTTCGTTTATTTTTTCGTGGCCATTTGGGTGGACAAACATGCAAACGGTGCGAATGGGGCATTTTCGTGCCAAATCGGTGTGCTATACCCCATGGTTTCAAGGGTGGGCCTGGGGTCCAAGCATGATGTAGATCGAAAATCGACCAAAGCATGCTAGGGAGGTTGGGGATCATTCCAGTGTGGTCCGTTTTATTTTTCTTGGCTATTTGGATGGATAAACAGGCAAAAAGGTGCGAACGTGACATTTTCAGGCTAAATTGGTGTGCTATAGCCCACGGTTTCAGGGGTGGGCCCATGGTCCGAGTGTGATATAGGCTTAAAATCGATCGAGGCATGTCAGGGTGGTTGGGTATCATCCTAGTGTGGTCCATTTAATTGTTTGTGGCTATTTGAGAGGACAAACAGGCATAACTGAGTGAACGGGGCATTTTTGGGCCAAATAGGTGTGCTATAACCCACAGTTTTAGGGGTGGACCTAGGGTATGGGCGTGCTGTGAGCCAAAATCGATCGGGGGATGTCAGGGAGGTTAGGGATCATCCCAGTGTGGTCCGTTTAATTTTTCGTAGCCATTTAGGTGGACAAAAAGGTAAAGCAGGCCAAATCGGTGTGCTATAGCCCACGGTTTCGCTGGTGAGCACGGGTTCTGCGTGTGCTATTTGGGTGGAGAAATGGGCAAAATGGCGTGAATGAGGCATTTTTAGGCCAAATCAATGTCCTGCAACCCACGTTTTCGGGGCTGGACCCGGGGTTCGAGCGTGTTATGGGTTAAAAATTAACCGGGGCATGCCAGAGAGTTAGGGGATCATCCCAGTGTGGTACGTTTAATTTTTTTAGGCCATTTTGGTGGACAAACGGGCAAAACGGCATGAACGGGGCATTTTTGGGATAATCGGTGTGCTATAGCCTATGGTTTCGGGGGTGGGCCTGGGGTCCGGGCGTGCTGTGGGCCAAAAATCAACCAGGGCATGCCAGCGAGATTGGAGATCATAACAGTGTGATCCGGTTATTTTTTCGTTGCTATTTGGGTGGACAAACAGGCAAAACGGCACGAACGGGACATTTTTGGGCTAAATCGGTGTGCTATAGCCCACAGTTTTAGGGGTGGCCTCTTGGTTCGGGCATGCTATGGGCCAAAAATCGACCGGTGCATGCCATGGAGATTGGGGATAGTCCCAGTATGGTTTGTTTAATTTTTTATGGCAATTTGGGTGGACAAATGGGAGAAACAACATGAGCAGGGCATTTTCGGGCCAAATCAGTGTTCTATAACCCACGGTTTTGGGGGGTGGTCCAGGGCGTTCTATGGGGCAAAAATTGACCAAGGCGTACCAAGGAGGTTGGGGATCGTCCCAGTGTGGTCAATTTAATTTTTTGTGGCAATTTGGGTGGACAAACAGGCGAAATAGCGTGAACGGGGCATTTTCAGGCCAAATCAGTGTGCTATAACTCACGGTTTTGGGGATGGGCCTGGGGTTCGGGCGTTCTATTGTCCAAAAATCGACCGAGGCATGCCAGGGAGGTTGGGGATCATCCAGTGTGGTCCGTTTAATTTTTTGTGGCCATTTGGGTGGACAAACGGGAGAAACAGGGCATTTTTTAGCCAAATCGGTGTGCTATAGCCCTCAGTTTCGTGGGTGGACCCGGAGTCCAGGTATGCTGTGGGTAAAAATTTGACTTTGGTGTCACAGGGTGGTTGGGGATCATCCCAGTATTGTCTGTTTAATATTTTTTCCCATTTGGGTGGACATACGGGCAAAACGGTCCGAACGAGGCATTTTAGAGCCAAATTGGTGTGCTATAGCCTACGGTTTTAGGGGTGGACCCGGGGTCCAGGCATGCTGTGGGTCGAAAATTGATTGGGGTATTTTAGGGAAGTTGGGGATCATCCCAGTGTGGTCCATTTAATTTTTATGGTATTTTAGGAAAGTTGGGGATCATCCCAGTGTGGTCCATTTAATTTTTGAGGCCATTTGGGAGGCCAAACGGGTGAAACGGCACGAACGAGGCATATTTGGGCCAAATTAGTGTGCTATAGCCCACGATTAAGGGGTGAGCCCAGGGTTCGAGCATGCTGAGAGCCAAAAATTAATTAGGGCATGCCAGGAAGGTTGGGGATCGTCCCAATGTGGTCCATTTAATTTTTCATGTCAATTTGGGTGGACAAATGAGTGAAACGGCGCGAATGGAGCTTTTTCGGGAAAATTGTTGTTCTATAGCCCACAATTCTGGGGGTGGGCCCGTGGTTCGGGCATTTTATATGTCAAAAATTTACTGAGGCGTGCCATGGAGGTTGGGGATCATCCCAGTGTGGTCCATTTAATTTTTTGTGGCCATTTGGGTAGACAAACTGGCAAAACAGTGCGAATGGGAAATATTGGGCTAAATTAGTGTGCTATAGCCCACGGTTTTGTGGGTGGGCCTGGGGTTCGAGTGTTCTATGGGTTGAAAAATGACCGAGCTGTGTCAGGAAGGATGGGGATTATCCCAGTGTGGTCCGTTTAATTTTTCGTGGCCATTTAGGTGGACAAATGGGTGAAACGGTATGAATGGAACATTTTCGAGCTTAATTTATGTGTTATATCCCATGGTTTGGGGGGTGGAACTGGGGTCCGAGTGTACTATGTGCTGAAAATCGACCGGGCATGCCAGAGAGGTTGCGGATCATCCTAGTGTTGTCTGTTTAATTTTTCGTGACTATTTGGGTGGACAAACGGGCAAAATGGCTTGAATGGGGACTTTTCTGGCCAAATTGGTGTGCTATAGGCCACGGTTTTAGGGGTTGGCTCGGGGCCTGGGCGTACTGTAGGCCAATAATCATTCGGGGCATGGCCGGTATATTGGGGATCAACCTAGTGTGGTTCATTTAATTTTTCGTGGCAATTTGGGTGGACAAACGGGCGAAACGGTGCGAATAGGGCATTTTCAGGTCAAATTTGCATGCTATAACCCACAGCTTTGGGGGTTGGCCCAGGGTCTGGGTGTGCTGTGGGCCAGTAATCGATCAGGATGTGCCAGGGAGGTTGGTGATCATTCTAGTATGGTCCATTTCATTTTTCGTTGCCATTTGGGTGGACACATAAGTGAAACGGTGCGAACGGTGCCTTTTTTTGGATAAATCAGTGTGCTATACCCCACGGTTTCAAGGGTGGGCCTGGGGTTCAAGCTTGCTGTGGGCCGAAATTAGACTAAAGTATGCCAGGGGATTTAGGGATTGTCTCAGTATGGTCCTTTAATTTTTCATAACCATTTGGGTGGATAAACGGGCAAGACGGTGCGAACGAGGCATTTTTCAGCCAAATCGGTGAGCTATAGCCCATGGTTTCGGGGGTGGGCCTGGGGTCCAGGTGTGCTATGGGCCAAAAATTAATCAAGGCATGCTAGGGAGGTTGGGAATCATCCTAGTGTGTTCCGTTTAATCTTTTGTAACTATTTGTGGACAAACGGGCGAAATGGCGCGAACAGGGCTTTTTTGGGCCAAATCGGTGTACTACACATGGTTTTGGGGTAGTCCCTAGGTATGGGCATGCTGTAGGATAAAAATTAACTTGGACATGCCAGGGAGGTTGGGGATCATCCCAGTGTAGTCCGTTTAATTTTTTGTGGCCATTTGGGTGGACAAACAGGGGAAATGACGCGAACGGGGCATTTTTGGGCTAAATCGGTGTGTTATAGCCCCCGATTTTAGGGGTGGGCGTGCGGTCCAGGCGTGCTGTGGGCGAAAAATCAACTAGGGCATGCCAGGGAGGTTGGGGATCATCCCAGTATAATCTATTTATTTTTTTCGTGGCTATTTGGGTGGACAAACGGGCGAAACGGCTAGAACAGAGAAATTTCAGGCTAAATTGGTGTGCTATAGCCCACAGTTTTGAGGTCATGCTTGGGGTTCAGGAATGTTGTAGGCCAAAAATCGACCAAGGTTTGCTAGAGAGATTACGGATCATCCCAATATGGTCCATTTTAATTTTTTATTGCCATTTGGGTGGACAAACAGGTAAAACAGCGTGATTGGGGCATTTTTGGGCCAAATTGGGGTGCTATAGCCCATGGTTTTAGGGGTGGGCACGGGGTCCAAGCGTGTTGTGGGTGAAAAATCAATTGGGGCACGCCAGGGAGATTGGCAATTATTCTAGTGTGGTCCGTTTAATTTTATGTGGCCATTTGGGTAGACAAACTAGCAAAACAGCATGAATGTGGCATTTTTGGGCTAAATCGGTGTGCTATTGCCCACGATTTTGGGGGTGGGCCTAGGGTCCGAGTATTTTATGAGCCAAAAACTGATTGAGGTATTCCAGGAAAGATGGGGATCATCCCAGTATGGTCTATTTAATTTTTTGTGGCTATTTAGGTGGACAAACGTGTGAAACAGCACGAACGGGGTATTTTCATGCTAAATCGGTGTTCTATAGCCCACAGTTTGGGGGTGGGCCTGGGGTCCGAGTTTACCATGGGCTAAAAATCAACCAAGGAATGATAGGGAGGTTGCGGATCATCCCAGTGTTGTTCGTTTAATTTTTTGTGACCATATGGGTTGACAAACGGGTAAAACGACTCGAATGGGGCCTTTTTGGGCCAAATTGGTGTGCTATAGCCCATGGTTTTAGGGGTTGGCCCGGGGTCTGGGCGTACTGTGGGCTAATAATCGATCAGGGGCATGATAGGGAGGTTGGGGTTGTTCCAGTATGGTTCGTTTTATTTTTTGTGGCCATTTGGATGGACAAACGGGCGAAACGGTGCGAACAGGGCATTTTCAGGCCAAATCTGTATGTTATAGCCCATAGTTTTGGGGGTTAGCCCGGGGTTTGGGTGTGATGTGGGCCAATAATCGATCGGGGAGTGATAGGGAGGTTGGGGATCATTCCAGTATGGACCGTTTCATTTTTCGTGACCATTTGGGTGGACACACAAGTGAAACAATGCGAACGGTGCATTTTTGGGCCAAATTGGTGTGCTATACCCCACGGTTTCAAGGGCGGGCTTGGGATCCAAGTATGTTGTAGGCTAAAAATCCATCAAAGTATGCTAGGAAGGTTAGGGATCATCTCAGTATGGTCCATTTAATTTTTCATGGCCATTTGGGTGGAGAAACGGGCAAAACAGTGCAAACGGGGCATTTTTGGGCCAAATCGGTGAGCTATAGCCCACGGTTTTGGGGGTGGGCTCGGGGTCCTAGCGTGATATAGGCCACATATTGATCGAGGTATGACAGGGAGGTTGGAAATCATCCTAGTGTGATCTGTTTAATTTTTGTGGCTATTTGTGTGGACAAACGGGCGAAACGGTATGAACGGGGCATTTTTTAGCCAAATCGGTGTGCTACCCACGATTTTGGGGGTGGTCCGAGGGTATGGGCGTACTGTGGGTTGAAAATTGACTTGGGATTGACAGGGAGTTTGGGGATCATCCTAGTGTGGTCCTTTTAATTTTTTGTGGCCATTTGAGTGGACAAACGGGGGAAACAGCACAAATGGGGCATTTCTGGATCAAATCGGTGTGCTATAGCCTATGGTTTGAGGGGTGCACACGGGGTCCGAGCGTACTATGGGTCGTAAATTGATTGGGGCATGTATGGGAGGTTGGGTCTTCCCAGTATTGTCCGTTTAATTTTTTGTGGCCATTTGGGTGAATAAACAGGCAAAACAATGCGAACGAAGAATTTTCGGGCTAAATCGGTGTGCTATAGCCTACGGTTTTAGGGGTGGGCATAGGTTCCGCGCATGCTGTGGGCTAAAAATCGATCGAGACATGCTAGGAAGGTAGGGGATCATCCTAGTGTGGTCCATTTATTTTTTCATTGCCATTTTGGAGGACAAACGGGAGAAACGACACGAATAGGGCATTTTTGGGCTAAATCGGTGTGCTATAACCCATAGTTTGAGGGTGGGCTTAGGGTTCGGGCGTGCTGTGGGCCAAAAATTGATCAGCGTATGCCAGGGAGGTTGGGGATCATCCCAGTGTGGTCTGTTTAAATTTTGGTGGCCATTTGAGTTGGCAAACGGGCGAAACGGAGCGAACGGGGCATTTACAGGACAAATCGATGTGCTTTAGCCAACGATTTTGGGGCTGGGCTCGGGGTCCGGGAGAGATGTGGGCTGAAAATCGATTGGGGCATGCCAGAGAGTTTAGGGATCATCCCAGTTTAGACCGTTTAATTTTCATTTCCTTTTCGGTGGACAAACGGGCAAAATGACAGGAATAGGGCATTTTCGCTCCAAATCGGTGTGCTATAGCCAATGGTTTTGCGGGTGGACCCAGGGTTCGGCCTTGTTGTGGGCTAAAAATTGATCAGGGTATGCTAGAAAATTTGGGGATCATCCCTGTGTGGTCCGTTTAAATTTTTGTGGCTATTTGGGTTGACAAACAGGTAAAACAGAGCGAACGGGGCATTTTCAAGCTAAATTGGTGTGCTATACCCTACGGTTTTGGAGGTAGGCCCTGGGTCTAAGGATGTTGTGGGTAGAAAATCAACCGGGGCATGCCAAGGAGGTTGGAGATCATCCCAGTATGTTTTTTTAATTCTTTGTGGCCTTTGGGTGGAGAAACAAGCGAAACAACATGAATGGGCATTTTCAGGCCAAATCAGTGTCTTATAGCCTATGGTTTTTGGGGTGGACCCGGGGTCCAGGTGTGCTGTGGGCAAAAAATGACTGGGGCATAACAAGGAGTTTGTGGATTATCCTAGTGTGGTCCATTTAATTTATCTGGGCTATTTGGGTGAACAAACGGGCGAAACAGCACGAATGGAGCATTTTTGGGGCAAATCAGTCTGCTATAACCCACGGTTTTGGGGGTGGGCCCGAGGTTCGGGCGTGCTATGGGACAAAAATTAACCAATGTATGCTAGGGAGGTTGGGGATCATCCTAGTGCAATCCATTTATTTTTTCATGACTATTTGGGTGGACAAATGGGTGAAACGGCTAGAATAGGGTAATTTCGGGCCAAATCAGTGTGCTATAGCCCACAGTTTTGAGGGCGGGCTTAGGGTTCGGACTTGCTGTGGGCCAAAAATTGATTGGGGTATGCCAGGGAGATTGGGCATCGTCCCAGTATGGTGAATTTTAATTTTTTATGGACATTAGGTGGACAAACGGGCAAAACAGCATGAACGGGGCATTTTTGGGCCAAATTGAGGTGCTATAGCCCATGGTATCAAGGGTGGGCACGGGGTCCGGGTGTGCTGTAGGTAAAAAATTAATTGGACGTGTGCCAGAGAGATTGGGGATCATCCCAGTATGGTCCATTTAATTTTTCTTGACCATTTGGGTAGACAAACGGACGAAACGGCGCGAATGGGGCATTTTTGGCCAAATGGGTGTTCTAAAGCCCATGGTTTCGGGGGTAGTCCCGGGCGTGCTATAAGCCAAAAATTTATCGAGGCATGCCGGAGAGCTTAGGGATTGTCCTAGAGTGGTTTGATTAATTTTTTGTGGCAATTTGGATGGACAAACAGGCGAAACAGCACTAACGGGGTATTTACGGACCAAATCGGTGAGCAATATCCCACAGTTTTAGGGATATGCCCAGGGTTCGGGCATGTTATCAGCTAGAAATCGACCGAGGCATGCTAGGGAGGTTGGAGATCATCCCATTATTTTCCATTTAATTTTTGATGGCCATTTGGATGGACAAACGGGTGAAACGATGCAAACGGGGAATTTTAGGGCTAAATTGGTGTTCTATTGCCCACGGTTTCATGAGTGGGCCTAGGGTTGGGATGTGCTATGGGCTAAAAATTGATCGGGGCATGCCAGTGAGGTTGGGGATAATCCCATTGTGTTCCGTTTAATTTTTTGTGGCCATTTGGGTGGACAAACGGGTGAATCGGCGCGAACGAGATATTTTTAGGCCAAATCAGTGTGCTATAGCGCACGATTATGGGGATAGGCCTGGGATACGGGTGTGCTGTGGGCCAAAAATCTACCGGGGTATGACAGGGAGGTTGGGGATTATCCCAGTGTGCTCCGTTGAATTTTTCGTGGCCATTTTCGTGGACAAACGGGCAAAATAGCGAGAACGGGACATTTTCAGGCCCAATCGGTGTGCTATAGCCCATGATTTTAGGGGTGGGCTCAGGGTTCGGGCATGCTGTAGGCCAAAAATTTACTGAGGCATGCCATAAGAGTTGAGGATCATCCCAGTATGGTCTGTTTAATTTTTTATGGCCATTTGGGTGGACAAACGGGCGAAACAGCGTGAATGGGCCATTTTCATAACAAATTGGTGTGCTATAGACCACGGTTTTAGCAATGGACACGGGGTCTGGGTGTCCTATATCCCGTAAGTATATCGAGCATGCTTGGGAGGTTGGGGATTATCCCTATGTTTTCCATTTAATTTTTTGTGGCTATTTGGGTGGACAAACGGGTAAAACGACACAAACGGGACATTTTCGAGCCAAATCGGTGTGCTATAGTGCACGGTTTTAGGGGTGGGCCCTGGGTTCGAAGGTGTTGTGGGTCAAAAATCAATCGGGGTATGCTAGGGAGGTTGGGGATTGTCCCAGTGTGGTACATTTAATTTTTTGTGGTCATTTGGGTTGACAAACGAGCAAAATGGCACGAACGGGGTTTTTTAGGCCAAATCGGTGTGCTTAGCCCACGGTTTTAGGGGTTGGCATGGGATGCGAGTGTGCTGTGGTCAGTAAATCGATCGGGGCATGCTTGGGAGATTGAGGATCATCCTAGCGAGGTCCGTTTAATTCTTTGCGGTTATTTGGGAGGACAAACGGGCAAAACGGCTCGAATGGGGCCTTTTTGGACCAAATCAGTGTGCTATAGCCCATGATTTTAGGGGTGGGCCTAGCGTCTGAGCGTGCTGAGCACTGAAAACTGGCTGGGGAATTCCAGAGAGGTTGAGGATCATCACAGTATGGTCTGTTTAATTTTTTGTGGCCATTTGGGTGGATACACAGGTAAAACAGTGCGATTGAGGCATTTTCAGGCCAAATCAATGTGCTATAGCCCACGGTTTTAGGGGTGAGCTTGAGGTCCGGGCGTTCTGTATGCCAAAAATTGATCGAGGCTTTCCAGGAGGGTTGAGGATCATCCCAGTATGGTCCATTTATTTTTTTGTGGCTATTTGGGTGGACAAACGGGCGAAACGGCACGAACGGGGCATTTTTGGGCCTAATCAAGATGCTATAACCCATGTTTTAAGGAGTGGGCTTGGGGGACGAACGTGCTTTTGGCCAAAAATTGACTGGGGCATACCAGGGAGGTTGGGGATCACGCCAGTGTGTTTCGTTTAATTTGTCATAGCTATTTGGGTGGACAAACGAGCAAAACGATGCGAACGGGGCATTTTGGGCCAAATCGATGTGCGATAGCCCAAGGTTTTGGGGGTGGTCCTATGATAAGGGCGTATTGTGGGCCAAAAATCAACTATGGTGTGCCAGGGAGGTTGGGGATCGTCCTATATGATCCGTTTAATTTTTTATGGCTATTTGTGTGGACAAATGAGCAAAACGGTACGATCAAAGCATTTTTGGGACAAATCAATGTGCTATAGCCCATGGTTTTGGGGGTGAGCTCGGGGTTTGGGCTTCCTGTGGGCCAAAAATTAATCGAGGCATGCTAGGGAGGTTGGGGATCATCCTAGTGTGGTTTTTTAAATTTTTCGTGGTCATTTGGGTTGACAAATAGGCAAAACTGCGTAAATGTGACATTTTCGGGCCAAATCGGTGTGCTATAGCCCATGGTTTTGGGGGTAGGCCTGGGTTACGAGCGGGATGTGGGCTGAAAATCAAATGAGGCATGCCAAAGAAGTCGAGGATTATCCCAGTATGGTCCGTTTAATTTTTTGTAGCCATTTGGGTGTACAAACAGGCAAAGCGGTGCGAACAGGGCATTTTTGGGACAAATCGGTGTTTTATAGCCCATGGTTTTGGAGGTGCTCCCGAGGTTCGGGCATGCTGTAGGTTAAAAATTGACTGGGGCATGCTAGGGAGGTTGGGGATCATCCCAGTGTGGTTCGTTTAATTTTTTATGGCTATTTGGGTGGACAAATAGGCAAAACGACCCGAATGAGGTATTTTTGGGCCAAATTGGGTTGCTATAGGCCACGACTTCGAGGGTGGGCTAAGGGTTCAAGCGTTTTGTGGGTCGAAAATCGATCGGGATGTGCCAAGGAGGTTAGGGATCATCTTAGTATGGTCCATTTAATTTTTTGTGGCTATTTGGATAGACAAACGGGCGAAACAGCACGAACGGGGTATTTTCGAGCCAAATCGATGTGCTATAACCCACAGTTTTGGGGGTGGGCCCGGGTCTGGGCGTACTATAGGACAAAATTTTATTGAGGCATGCCAGGGAGGTTAGGGATCATCCCAGTGTGGTTCATTTAATTTTTTGTGGCCATTTGGGTAGACAAACAGGCGAAACGGTGCGAACGGTGTATTTTTGGGCTAAATCGGTGTGCTATAGCTTACGATTTTGAGAGTGGACTCGGGGTTTAGGCGTGTTGTGGGCAAAAAATGACTGGGGCATGCTAGAGAGGTTGGAGATCATCCAAGTGTGGTCCGTTTAATTTTTCTTGGCCATTTGGGTGGAAAAGAGGGCATAACAGCATGAATTGGGCATTTTTGGGCCAAATCGGTGTGATATAGTCCACAGTTTTGGGGGTGCTCCTGGTCAGGGTGTGCTGTGGGCTGAAAATCGACTGAGGCATGCCAGGAAGGTTGGGGATCGTCCCAGTGTGGTCCGTTTAATTTTTCGTGGCTATTTAGGTGGACAAACGAGTGAAACAACACAAACTGGGCATTTTTGAGCTAAATCGGTGTGCTATAGCGCATAGTTTCGAGGGTGGGCCCGGGGTCTAGGTGATACATGTGTGACTATGAAGATCAATGTGTGTACAAATTCAGCAAAGTATCATCATAAGAAGTTCAATGTTGAGACATGAGAAGTATCAAAGAGACACCAAAGCCACCCTATTTGCTCATTTATTACACTAGAGGGGCGCCCCCTTTTCATTTAGGGTCTTTTGGTCATTTCATCTTTTATGTAATAAGGAGACTATATATAGTTTAGTATTAGGGATTTTCATGGCTTTGTTGATTATTGTTGTAAGTCTTGACATTTGAAATACCAAAGTCCTCTCTCTACTTGAGGCAAATCGAAACTTGTAACTAGGATAGCAATTCAAGGGTGGAATCTCTTTTTATTGCTTGTTTTTGAGAAACCTTGGCGCTTGAGTGGTGGAATCCTCTCTTGTGTCATCATAAGAGTTAGGTGATCGTGTGTGGAGGTGTTAGGGGTCTTAGAGTTTTATGTACTCTTTGGTTACTAGGATTTACACCACCTTTGTCTAACTATCTATCCCTCTACTTTTGTTTTCATCTTGTAGTAGTTGTGTCTTGTCTCCTTGTAATAGTTGGTTGGTGTTATTGTAACCTTATTGTTAATCACATTAATGTAGTCTTGTTGCTGTTTTAGTGTGGTTATACACGTTATTATCTCTCCATTGTTGAAGCATTCTCGGATTTCATTCTTGTGTAGTTATTCTTGGCCGAGACTTAGTTCCTGGGGCTCTCGGTTTGTGGTGTTTTTTGTGACATTTTTGGGGGCTGTTTTGTGTCTTCTTGGGGTTTTAAGGTATCATTTGGTATCAAATCCAAGGCTTTTTTGTTCCCACAATACCAATCTTGGGCTCTCTTAGTTAAAAAAAAAGTGTTGAAGTGTTTTTGTTCTTGGTCGAGTGTTCTTCTTGTTGTTGTTGTGTTTGGCTGAGATTTGTGTCTTTATTTGAGTGTGTTTTGTTTTCTTAGTTTGTTTATAGTGTTGGTTCCCTTTATCCTCAAGACTTATTGAGTCTACCACCCAAGTTCTTGAGCAAGATTCCGGTTGTGTTGTGGTGTTAAGTGGACGGTTTCTTGTTGGTGGTGGTGGTGTTCATCTTGTGTTCTTGTGTTGTGTTGAAGAAGTTGTTGTTTGATCTTGAAGAGAGAAAATAATTATAAGACTTTGTGTTTGTCTTGATAACAATCCAAGACAATACCAAAGTAGAAAAAGAAAAAGAGCCCTCCAAAAAGCAAGTTACCAAAAAGGAGTAAGGCACTTTTCAAACTTACACAAAAGAGGAAAGAGACAAGACTACCCAAAAAAGTTGTCTTGACAAAAGAGTGCAAGTTGGTAGAAAGTTGGTGGAAAAGTTTTGAATCTTGAAAAGAGAGTCTCAAGTCTTGTAAGCCTATACCATAGCCGAAATATCTTCCTCAAAGGTGTATTATTGAACATCAAAGTCTCGAAACAAATTCTCTTCAACAACAAAGTGTGTTTTTGTCTTGTAAACTTGTTTATTTACTTGTTATCATTTGTGTGGTGTTGTTTCTTGCGGTTCAAAGACTTGAACCTTTGTTGGTGTGTTGTGTATGACATTGTGGAATTTTTTCGATGCTATTGAACCCAAGACCTCACACTCTCAACCCACGGGGGAACACAATGCTACTAGTATCATTTTCGCTCTCCTTGAAGCTATGTCCCGATACATGGCTAGGATGACCGCGGGTATTGAAAAACTAGACTCAGATATGGTATCAATGAAGGGTGAAGTGTCAATAATGGGTGGGAGATTGGAGAGAGTGGAAATACAAAGAAGTCGACCTTCTACCCCTCGACATATTTCACCAGCTAGTACTCCCGAGGCCATGCACCAAATGCTATATCCACCTATTGCGACAAATCAAACCAACACTCGCTCCCAAATTCGAGATCATGATAGACCAACCCACTCTTCACTTCACCAAGTCCAAGAAGAAGGACTTGAAATCCAAATACCACCACCAAACCCGAGCCCTCCCATCTAAAATCCACTTGACCAAAGACGTCACTATCCAAATCCAATCCGGCCACTACAAGCTCCACTTAACCTAAATAGACCCGTCCATGCTGAGGGATATGGTAAAGAAGAACAACATGCTAGTTATAGACCATATGATAATGTTTACATTAGATGGGAGGAGATGAGGGGTAGCAAGGTGATCCAAGGGAAGTTCACAGCCAAGAAGGAAGAGTTGGTCTTTGGAACTAACAAGGGAACCAAAACCGTGATGTAGGTCTAAATACCATCAAGGTGGGGCTTCTAACATTCAAAGGTGAGAGTGATCTGGAAGAATTTCTAGCTTGGGAGTCCACTTGTGAGAGAATCTTCCAAGTTAATGACCTTACAGAGGAGAAAAAGAGTTGTTATGCGATTGCACATTTTGAGGGTTATGCTACTTTGTAGTGGGAGTATGTGAAGCGATTTGGCAATGTTTTGATTTAGGGGCAGCCCCCTCCTTGGTTTAGGTTAAGGTACCTCATGAGACAAAGGTACTTACCTGAGAGTTACCATCAAGATCTCTTTGCTAAGTTGTATAACTTGAGGCAAGGGAACAAAAACGTTGTGGCTTACTATGACGAATTCCAACAACTCATTTTGACACTTGATCAACGAGGGGAGCAAGTAAGCCATGAAGTCATTTGATTCAAGGTGGGGTTGAGTAGGGACATTTCCTCACGGTTGACACTTCACAAGTTTGACACCATTGATGCCATCTTCCAAGCTGCCTTGGAAGTTGAAAAGGAATTATGAGAGAAATCGAGTGTCAAGCTCAAAGGAAAATCTCCCTCGGGTTGGCACAAGGACAAAAATGAACCATCCAATATGTATAAAACCAAGGACAAGGCTGCACAAGCTGAAAACAAGGCTCACCAAAGGTACCCTCCAAGAAATGAAGGTAAACCATATTTCTCTTCTAGTTCTAAGGGCTTTTAATATTTTAAATGCCAAGGTTGGGGACACAAGGCTAAAGAGTGTCCAAATAGGATAAATATGATCCTAAGGGAGGGAAAATTGTAATTTCTTGGGAAGGAGGTCGGACTTTAACCGAAGAAGATTAATGATCAATCTTAAGATAGAGAGAAGGTAGAACTTAAGGAGCCAAAAGAGGGGGATCAGAAAGATGTTTGGCCATATAAAGGTGAGATTGTAGTGCCTATGTATATGGAAAGGAAATTCATGCTTAGTGAGGGTATGTAAGAAGAAGCCGAGAGTGAGGAGGATGAAGAAGAAGAGAAACTTAGAGTTGGGATTGTGGGATTTGCCCACAAGGACTCTTTGTTGATTACTAACCGAGATACTAGCACTTTGCCTAGTATCAAATCTTCTTATATGCAGGTTGTAGAACATATAAATCTAAGGATCATGATTGATGATATCATGGGACCCTTGGTTGAACATCCTATCCTTAGGAAGAGCAATGAAGAGATGATGAAAAGAGGAGAGCTTGCCGGTGATGATTGCTTGAATTTAAGGGCAAATTCCTCTCAATATGGAGAGGATGATACAAGTGTGACTATGAAGATCAACGTGTGTACAAGTGTAGCAAAGTATCATCCTATGAAGTTCAATGTTGAGACGTGAGAAGGATCAAAGACATACCAAAGTCGCCCTATTTGTTCATTTATTACACTAGAGGGGCGCCCCCTTTTCATTAAAGGTCTTTTGGTCATTTCATCTTTTATATAATAAGGAGATTATATATAGTTTATTATTATTCGGTATTTTCATGACTTAGTTGATTATTATTGTAGGTCTTGACATTTTCTTGTAATAGTTGGTTGGTGCTATTGTAAGCTTATTGCTCATCACATTAATGTAGTGTTATTGCTGTTTTGATGTGGTTATACACATTATTATCTCTCCATTGTTGAAGCATTCTCGGATTTTCTTTTCATTCTTGTGTTGTTATTCTTGGCTGAGACTTGGTTCCTTGGACTCTCAGTTTGTGGTGTATTTTGTGATGTTTTGGGGGGTTGTTTTGTGTCTTCTTGGGGTTGTAAGGTATCATCCAGGCATGCTGTGGGCCAAAAATTGACCGAGGTTTGCCAGGGAGGTTATGGATTGTCCCAGTGTGGTTCGTTTAATTTTTTGTGGACATTTGGGTGGAGTAACGGGCGAAACAAAGCAAAAGGGGCATTTTTAGGCCAAATTGGTGTGCTATAACGCACGGTTTTGGGGGTAGGCCCAGGTTTCGGGCATGTTGTGGGCCAAAAATCGACCGAGGCATGCCAGGGAGGTTGAGGATCATTCCAGTGTAGTCCATTTAATTTTTAGTGGCCATTTGGGTAGACAAACGGGCAAAACAGCATGAGTGGAGCATTTTCAGGCCAAATTGGTGTGTTATAGCCCATGGTTTTGGGGGTGGGCTCGAGGTCCGGGAGTTCTGTGGGCTGAAAATAAATCAGGGTATGTTAGGGAGGTTGTGAATCATCCCAGTATGGTCCATTTAATTTTTGGTGGCCATTTAGGTGGACAAATGGGCGAAACGGCGTGAACAAGGCATTTTGGGGATAAATTGATCTGCTATAGGCCACGATTTTGGGGGTGGGCTCGGGGTTTGGGCGTACTGTAGGCCAAAAATTGATTGGGGAGTGATTGGGAGGTTGGAGATCATACTAGTATGGTCCGTTTAAAATTTTATGGCCATTTGGGTGGACAAACAAGCGAAACAGTGCGAACGGAGCATTTTTGGGCCAAATCGCTATGCTATAGCCCACGATTTTAGGGTGGGCATGGGGTTCGGGTATGCTGTGGGTCGTAAATAAATTGTGGCATTCCAGGAAGGTTGGGGATCATCCCAGTATGGTCCATTTAATTTTTTTGGCCATTTGGGTGGACAAACAGGAGAAACAACGTGAATCAGTGTGCTATAGCCCACGATTTCTGTGGTGGGCCTAGGGTCCGAGTATGCTGTGGGCTGAAAATTGACTGGGGCATTACAGGGAGGTTGGAGATTATCCCAATATGGTCTGTTTAATTTTTCTGGCCATTTGGGTGGACAAATGGGCAAAACAACTCGAACAAGGCATTTTCGGGCCAAATTGGAATGATATAGCCAACGGTTTCGGGGGAAAGCCCGGGGTCTGAGGTGTTGTGGGATGAAAATTAACTTGGTCATGCCAGGGAGGTTGGAGATCATCCTAGTGTGGTTCGTTTAATTTTTCGTGGCCATTTGTGTGAAAAAATGGGCGAAAGGACATGAACGGGGCATTTTTAAGCCAAATCGATGTGCTCTAAGTCACGGTTTTAGGGTGGGCACAGGGTCCGGGTGTGCTGTGGGTTGTATATCAATCGGGGTGTGCCAGGGAGTTGGGAATCATCCCAGTGTTGTCCATTTAATTTTTTCGTGGTTATTTGGATGGACACACAAGCAAAACGATGCAAAATGGGCATTTTTGGGGCAAATTGGTATGCTATAGCCCACGATTTTGGGGGTGAGCCAGGGTCCGGGTATGTTATGTGCAGTAAATCATTCGGGGCGTGCTAGGGCAGTTCGATATCATCCCAGTGTGGTTTGTTTAATTTTTCATGGCCATTTGGGTGAACAAGCAGGAGAAACGACGTGAACGAGGCATTTTCAGGCCAAATCGGTGTGCTATAGCCCAAGGTTTTGGGGGTGGGCCTAGATTCTAAGCATGTTGTAGACCAAAAATCGACTGAGGCATGCCAGGGAGATTGGGAGTCATTCCAATATGGTCCGTTTAATTTTTCATGGCCATTTGCATGGACAAACGCGCGAAATGGCATGAACAGAGCATTTTCGGTCCAAATTGGTATGATATAGCCAACGGTTTTGGGGGTAAACCTATGGTTCGATGTGCTGTGGGCTGAAAATTGATCGGGGAATATCATGGAGGTTGGGATCGTTCCAGCGTGGTCCATTTAATTTTTGGTGGCCATTTGGGTGGACAAAGGGGTGAAATGGCATGAACGGGGTATTTTTGGGCCAAATCGGTGTGTGATAGCCCACAGTTTTAAGGTGGACACAGGTTTCGGGTGTGCTGTAGGTCGTACATCAATCGGGGCATGCCAGGGAGGTTGGAGATCGTCCCAGTATGGTCTGTTTAATTTTTCATGGTAATTTGGATGGACAAATGTGCAAATGCGAACAGGGCATTTTTGGGCCAAATCGGTATGCTATAGACCACGATTTCAATGGTAGGCCCAGGGTTTGGGTGTGTTGTGGGAAGAAAATCATCTGGGGTATTCCAAGGAAGTTGGGGAATGTTCCAGTGTAGTCTGTTTAATTTATCATGGCCATTTGGGTGGACAAACGGGTAAAACGGCACAAATGGGGCATTTTTGGGCTAAATCGGTGTGCCATAACCCATGATTTTGGGGGTGGGCCCGAGGTTCGAGCATGCTGTGGGACAAAAATCGACCAAGCTGTGGCAGGAAGGTTGGGGATTATCCAAGTGTGGTCCGTTGAATTTTTTGTGGCCATTTGGGTGGACAAATGGGCAAAACAGCGCGAACGGGGCATTTTTGGGCCAAATCGGTGTGCTATAGCCCACGATTTTGGGGGTGGGCTCTGGGTCTGTGATACGGGTACGATCATGAGGATGCATGTTTGTGAGATGTATTGAACCCGATACTTGGAGTGTGAAAGTGAAGAGCAAATGAGGACTTCAAAAGGGTCCAAAACCGTCCATATAATGCTCTCCAAGGGCACCCACTTGAAGACTTGAGACTAAGGGGTCATTTTGGACATTTCACACCTTGTTTGTAAACTACTATATAAGGAACCTTTTAGGTCATTTGTTAGGTAGACTTTTCTTAATATGGATGTTGTATAACACTTAGAAACATTTCCTCTCTAAGGAGAGAAGACCACAAATCTAAAACTTGTAACTAGGGAAATCAACTTGAGTGTGGAATCACTCGTTTCGGATTCAAGCTTGGAAACGTTGGATGCTTGGGAGATCAAGGTCACTCTTGTACCAACGTAAGAGATAGGTTTGTGTAGTGTGTAGTATTAAAGGTACAAGAGTGTAACAAGTCTTGGGTTGTTAATATTATTCCCTCATTTGGTCTATCTACCTATCTTTATCTTATTGCACTTTGTAGATTCATAGTTGACTATTTTTGTGACTTGTTGAATCCGAATTTTGTAACCATTGTGTTCATCTTGTTCATCTTGTATTGTTGCTGTTTTGGTGTTGAACACACCTCTTTATCTTGTTATTGTGTTGTTGATAGCGAATCCGAGAGTGGTCTTCAAAAGGGTCCTCAAATCTTTAAGATTAGTGGACTGTTTTGGAGTTGTTTTGTGTTCTCTTGTTTTTCCCACATCATTTGGTATCAGAGCATGACTTGATCTTGTTAGTTGAAAAATAAAAAAAAATTGTTAAAAAAAAGTTGAAATCTGAAAATTTCAGAAAAATAGCAATCTGTCCATTTTGTGTTCTTGGCCGAAATTTGTGTTCTTGTTGTGTATTGGCCAATATTTTTAATTGTCTTTGTTTTCTCTAAGTGTTATTTTTGTTCCTCACCAACACGTTGAGTCTATATCTTAGATTTGAGCTTGAAATATTGATGTTGTTAATGTGAACAAAGTGTGGCCAATTGTTGTTGGTATTGTTGTTGCGGGTTTGAGACTTGGACGTGTGGTGTGTCGCTGGTTCAAGGTTTGAACGTTTATTGTGGAGATTGTGTCATGGATTTTAAGCTTGGGAAAGTGTTTTTGATGTTTGGGGTCCAACTTGAACCTTAGAACCTCAAGACTCAAAGTTTGTGTTCTTGGTGTTCTTCACCATCTCTATATGTTGTTGAAGAAAAAGTGGTTGTTGATCTTATAAGTTGAAGAAAGAGAGTGTGAATTGATGTTAGTCTTGCAAGGCATAAATCCAAGATTTAAGGTGTAAGACTTGTGGCTCAAAGACTTTCCCTACAACCACAAAAGCCTTTATCAACCATTTCCCAACACTCTCTAGACTAGACTTCTACTTTTCAGCTTTTTCTTATTTCAAGAACCTTGTGTTTTGGAACAAACTAATTTTTCTTGTTTCAAGAACCTTGTCTTGTGGGACTAGTATACGACAAAAGTCATCCTTTTAAGAGTGGACTTGTGGAGATTCAAGACTTGTGTTTTCCCTCCAAAACCAATTGTCATCCTTCCCAAATTACAATAGGACCAAGACTTGAAATTGAAAAAATAAAATTGAGAAACCGCAACCAATACGTGACTGCCACATCATTATTTTTTACTGTTTATGTAACAATTTTGGCTCAAATTTTAGATTTATTAGTTTCATTTTATTGTCTCTTAGTTCGTTTGTTGGTTTGAACACTAATTGACAACCTAGTTATCTCCTACTAGCTTGTAAGTTAGTTTTGTGTCCGTTTATTCGTGTTTACGTTTGTTGTGTACTTTTATCTTTTTGAATTCGTTGTTAGTTCTTGACTCAAGTCCTACAAGATTTTGTTTGAGTTTCAAACAAAAATCCATTCCGGGACAAGACTAAACTTGACACTCAATCACTCACGAAGTATAAGCCAGCTTTCAACAATTGTGAAATCAAGTGTGAGGTAAAACCGAGAGTGAGAGTGCGGTGAGGCATTTTTTATCTAACAAGTTTGTTTGTTTTCTTTGTTTGTTGTGTCTTTTTGTTAGGTACAATGGCTGCCCATAATTTCAATGCCACATGTGATCGTATCAATGACAATATTGAAGATATGAAACGGCACATTGAAATTATACACCAATTTCTACCCAAAATCTACCCACAAAATCCAATTGTCCAAGCACCTTGCGTTGAGAGCTTCCCGAAGGAAGTTGCTGCCCAACTTGTGAGTAAAACTTTCCCACCACTTGAGGATATGTGTGATGTGATTAATGAATCTCGAGTGAGTGAGGGATTTAAAGATGTTGGCCAAGGAAAAAGGAGTGAACCTATGAGCCTATGTTGTTGTAAAGATGCTAATGTTTGTTTGGCTCATAGGGTTAATCAATTGCTTGACATATCTTTGAAACTTGATAATGATTCCTTAGAAAGTGAAAGTTCCAAATCTATCCGCGGGTTAGATCATTCACTTTTTAGGCACAATGTCTTGTTTGAAGATAGTTTATTTACTCCTAATGAACCTAGTGGTGCAAGTGATGTTGACGGTATGGCTTGTATTGGAAGCTATAGCCTATATGCTAACCCTCTATGGTGTGACAACATTTCTCCTCAAGATGGAAATCTCTTCTTGGAAGATGAGAGTACTCTTAAGGGTAGAGAATGTGAAGTCTTGAAAAGGAATAGTCAATCGGGTGAAGATGGCCATGATTTGCTTGATTACTTGGGAAACCCAAAATGTGATTGTTCTTGTAAAAATGTTTTTGTGAATGATTCCTTTCCGGCCCATGGTGATTTATATCTATGTGGGGATTATTCTCTTGAAATAAAAGGTGGTGCATGCTTAGAAATTCCATATACTTCTTATTTATCTGTTCCCTATGTTGAGCATACTAGTGGTGATGGACTTGAAGCTAGTGAGTATATGCATAAGGACATCATAGATGAAGTTAGCTTGTGTGACATCTTTCTCTACCCTCTTTGTGCTCATGATATTTCCACTAATGATCTAGAGGGTATGCCTAATTTTGAGGACAACACCTTGGGGGAAAGTGAGAGTGGCCAAAACCCATGTCCATGGCTACTTCTCCCATTCGATCCCGGTACCATCTTAGGGTATGGTAGGTGTTGTCTCGGTCCATGCTCATTATTTATTGATGTTTGTCGTAGCCACTTCCTTTGTGACATTTGTACTAAGCTTTTCACGATCAACCCAAAGGATTCTTGGTTGTACTTCAAGTGTGTATCACCTTGGCATGATGATGTTATTTGTTAGATTGATTTTTGTTGCACTAACCCTAACCCTCATGCCATGAGGATGTGTTCTTGTTTGTCTTCTCTTTTGATTTTGCAAGGTATAGATTCAAGGTCGAATCCTTTTCAAGAAGGGGAGGATGATACGAGTATGACCACGAGGATACATATTTGTGAGATGTATTGAACCCAAGACTTGGAGTGTGAAAGTGAAGTGCAAATGAGGACTTAAAAGAGTCCAAAACCGTCCATATAATGCTCTCCGAAGACACCCACTTGAAGACTTGAGACTAAGGGGTCATTTTGGACATTTCACACCTTGTTTGTAAACAACTAAATAAGGAACCTTTTAGGTCATTTGTTAGGCATACTTTGCTAAATATGGATGTTGTATAACACTTAGAAACATTTCCTCTCTAAGAAGAGAAGAACACAAATCTGAAACTTGTAACTAGGGAAATCAACTTGAGTGTGGAATCACTCGTGTTGGATTCAAGCTTGGAAACGTTGGATGCTTGGGAGATCGAGGTCACTCTTGTACCAACGTAAGAGATAGGTTTATGTTGTGTATAGTATTAAAGGTACAAGAGTGTAACAAGTCTTGGGTTGTTAATATTATTCCCTCATTTGGTCTATCTACCTATCTTTATCTTATTGCACTTTGTAGATTCATAGTAGACAGTTTTTGTGACTTGTTGAATCCAAATTTTATAATCATTGTGTTCATCTTGCTCATCTTATATTGTGTCCATTTTGGTTTTGAAAATACACCTCTTTATCTTATTATTGTATTGTTTATCGCGAATCCGTGAGTGGTCTTCAAAAGGATCCTCAAATCCTTAAGATTAGTGGACTATTTTGGAGTAGTTTTGTGTTCTCTTGTTTTTCCCGTATTAGTTCGGGGGTGTTGTGGGTTAAAAATCAATTGGGGCATGCCAGGGATGTCGGGGATCATCCCAGTGTTGTCCGTTTAATTTTTAGTGGCCATTTCGGTGTACAAATGGGCAAAATGGCACGAACTGGGTATTTTCGAGCTAAATCGATGTGTATAGCCTATGGTTTTGGGGGCGGGCCCGGGGTTAGGGTGTGCTGTGGGACAAAAATCGACCGGGGCATGCCAAGTAGATTGCAGATCATCCCAGTATAGTCCGTTTAATTTTTCATGCCTATTTGGGTGGACAAACGGGCGAAACGGCGTGTTCAGAGCATTTTCAAGCCAATTGGTGTGCTATAGCCTACGGTTTTGGGGGTAGTCTCAGGGTCCAAGTATGATGTGGGCCAAAAAATGACCAGGGCATGCCAGGAAGGTTGGGGATCGGCCCAGTGTGGTCCATTTAATTTTTCATGGCCATTTGGGTGGACAAACAGGCAAAACTGTGCGAACAAGGCATTTTCAGGCCAAATCAATGTGCTATGGCCCACGGTTTTAGGGGTGGGCTCGGGCTCCAGGCATACTGTATACCAAAAATTAGTCAGGGTATGTCAGGGAGATTGGGGTTCATCCCAGTGTGGTCTGTTAAATTTTTTGTGGCCATTTGGGTGGGAAAACTGGCAAAAGGGCGCGAACAGGGCATTTTTTAACCAAATTGGTGTGCTATAGCCTACGATTTCGAGGATGGTCCAAGGGTCCAAGCATGCTGTGGGCCAAAATTTGATCAGGGCGTGCTAGTATGGTTGGGGATCATCCCAGTATGGTCCATTTAATTTTTTGTGATCATTTGGGTGGATAAACGGGTGAAACAACGCGAACGAGGCATTTTCATGCCAAATCGCTGTGCTATAGCCCATGGTTTAGGGGTTGGGCTTGAGGTCCGGGCGTGCTGTGGGCCAAAAATTGATCAAGGCGTGCCAGGGGGTTAAGGATCATCCCAGTGTGGTCTGTTTAATTTTTTCTAGCTATTTGGGTGGACTAATAGTCGAAATGGTACGAACAGAGAATTTTTTAGCCAAATAGATGTGCTATAGTCCACGGTTTTGAGGGTGGTCCCGGGCTCCAGGCATGCTGTGGGCCTAAAATTGATCGGGGCATTCCAGGGAGGTTGGGGATCATCCTAGTGTTGTCCGTTTAATTTTCATGGCTGTTTTAGTGGACAAACGGGCAAAACGGTGCATATGGGGAATTATTAGGCTAAATCAGTGTGCTATAGCCTACGGTTTTAGGGGTGGGCTCGGGGTTCGGTCGTGCTATGGGCCAAAAATCAACCGGGGCATGCCAGGGAGGTTGGTGATCATCCTAGTGTGGTCCGTTTAAATTTTTGTGGCTATTTAGGTGAAAAATAGGCAAAATGGCATGAACGAAGTATTTTCGAGATAAATTGGAGTGCTATAACCCATAGTTTAGGGGGTAGGCACAGGGTCCGAGCGTCTTGTCAACCAAAAATTGATCGAGGCATGCTAAGGAGGTTGGGGATCATCTCAGTGTGGTCCGTTTAATTTTTCATGGATATTTGGATGGACAAACAAGTGAAACGGCTCGAACGGGGTATTTTCGGACCGAATCAGTGTGCTATAGCCTACGGTTTTGGGGGTGGGCACGGGGTCCGAGCATGATATAGGCCAAAAAATGACCAGGGCTTTCCAGGGAGGTTAGGTAAATTGCCGGTGTGGTTCGTTAAATTTTTCGTGGCCATTTAGGTGGATAAACAGGAGAAACGGCACGAACAGGGCATTTTTAGGCTAAATTGATGTGCTATAGCCCACGGTTTTGGGGGTGGGCATGGGGTCCGGGCGTGTTATGGGCCGAAAATCAACCGAGGCATGACAGGGAGATTGAGGATCGTCCATTGTTATCCGTTTAAATTTTCGTAGCCATTTGGGTGGATAAACGAAAAAAACTACATGAACTAGGCATTTTCATGCCAAATCGGTGTGCTATAGCCCACGGTTTCAGGGATGGGCACGGGGTCTGTGCATTTTTTGTGCCAAAAATTAACCAGCACATGCTAGGGAGGTTGTGGTTCATCCTAGTTTTGATCGTTTAATTTTTTGTGGCCATTTGGGTGGACAAACGAGTGAAACAGCATGAACGGGGAGTTTTTGGGTCAAATCGGTGTGCTACGGCCAACAGTTTCGAGGGTGGGCTTGGGGGGCGTGCTGTCGACCAAATATTAATCGGGGCATGCCATTTGAGTGGACAAATGAGAGAAACAGCACGAACAGAGAATTTTCGAGCCAAATCAGTATGCTATAGCCCACGATTTCAAGTGTGGTCCAGGGCTTCGGGGGTTCTCTGGGCTAAAAATTGATTGAGGCATGCCAGGGAGATTGAGGATTATCCCAGTGTAGTCCGCTTAATGTTTTGTGGCCGTTTGGGTGGACAAACAGATGAAATGGTGTGCACGGGGCATTTTTGGGCCAAATCGGTGTGCTATAGCCCACGATTTTGGGAGTTGGCCCGTCGTCAGGGTGTGTTCTGGGCTAAAAATTGACCGAGGCACGCCAGTGAGGTTGGGGATCGTCCAAGTCTTGTCTGTTTAATTTTTCGTGGCCATTTGGGTGGAGAAACAAGCAAAACGGCATGATCGGGGCATTTTTTTGACTAAATCGGTGAGTTATAGCCCACGGTTTTGGGGATGGGCCAGGATCCGGGTGTGCGGTTAGCCAAAAATCGAATGGGGCATGCCATGGAGGATGAGGATCGTCACAGTGTGGTCTGTTTAATTTTTCATGGCCATTTGTGTGGACAAACGAGTGAAATGGCGCGAACGAGGCATTTTTGGGATTAATCGATGTGCTATTGGCCACGATTTTTGGGGTGGTCCCAGGCTTCTAGCTTTCTGTGGGCTAAAAATTTATCGAGGCATACTAGGGAGGTTTGAGATCATCCTAATGTGGTCCGTTTAATTTTTTGTGGCCATTTGAGTGGACAAACGGGAGAAACGGAGCAAAAATGGCATTTTCAGGATAAATCAGTGTGCTATAGACCACGGTTTTGAGGGTAGTCCTGAGCTCTGGGCATGCTGTGGACTGAAAATCGACTAAGGCATGTTAGGGGGGCTGGGTATTATCCCGGTGTGGTCCGTTTAATTTTTCTAGCCATTTAGGTGGACAAACGGGCGAAACAGTGTGAACAGGGCATTTTTAGGCTAAATCGGTGTGCTATAGCCCACGATTTCAGGAGTGGGCCCAGGGTCTGGGCATGTTGTGGGCTGAAAATCAACCAGGGTATGCCAGGGGGGTTGGGGATCATCTTAGTGTGGACCGTTTAATATTTCATGGCCATTTTGGGTGGACAAACAGGCGAAACGTTTCGAATGGGGCATTTTAAAGCTAAATTGGTGTGCTCTATCCCACGGTTTTAGGGGTGGGCCAGGGTTTCGAGCATTCTGTGGGCTAATAATCGATCAGCGAGTGCCAAGGAGGTTGGGGATCATCCCAGTGTGGTCCGTTGAATTATTTGAGACTATTTCGACGGATAAACGGGCGAAACGGCATGAACGGGGCATTTTTAGGCTAAATAGGTGTGCTATATAGCCCACGGTATTGGGGTTTGTCCCGAGGTTCGGGCATGCTGTGGGTCAAAAATTGACCGGTGCATGCCAAGGAGGTTTTGGATCATCCCGGTGTAGTCTAATTAATTTTTTATGGTAATTTGGATGGATAAACAGGAGAAACGGTGTGAACAGGGTATTTTTATACCAAATTGATATGCTATAGCCGACAGTTTTGAGGGTGGTCCCAGGCTCTGGCGTGCTGTGGGCCAAAAATCAATCAGGGCATGCCAGGGAGGTTGGGGATCATCCCGGTGTGGTCCGTTTAATTTTTTGTGGTTATTTGGGTGGGCAAACGGGCGAAATGGTGCGAATAGGGCATTTTCGGGCCAAATTTGTGTGCTATAGCCCATAGTTTTGAGGGTGGGCTTGGGATTCAACCGTGCTGTGGGCCGAAAATTAACCGGGGTGTGCCAGGGAGGTTAGGGATCATCCCAGTGTAGTCTGTTTAATTTTTCATGGCCATTTGGGTGGACAAACGGGCGAAACGGCAAGAACGAGGCATTTTCAGGCAAAATCGGTGTTCTATAGCCCACGGTTTCTAGGGTGGGCTTGGTTTTCTAGCGTGCTGTGGGGCAAAAATTGATCGAAGCCTACCAGGGAGGTTGGGTATTTTGGTGGACAAACTGGCGAAACAGCATGAACGAGGTATTTTCATGCCAAATCGGTGTTCTATAGACCACGATTTTGGGGGTGAGCTCCGGGTCCGATTGTGCTGTGGGCCCAAAATCAATCGAGGCATGCCATGGAGGTTGAGGAGCATTCCAGTGTGGTCTGTTTAATTTTTAATGGTCATTTAGGTGGACAAATGAGGGAAACAGTGCGAATGGGGTATTTTTGTACCAAATTGGTGTGCTATAGCCCATGTTTTGGGGGTGGGCCTAGGAGTGTTGTGGGCCAAAAAATGACCGGAGCATGCCAAGGAGGTTGAGGATCATCCCAGTGTGGTCCATTTAATTTTTTGTGGCCATTTGGGTGAACAAACAGGCGAAACAGTGCGAACGGGGCATTTTTGAGCCAAATCAATATGCTTTATAGCCCACGATTTTGGGGGTACGCCTGGGGTTCGGGCATGTTGTGGGCAAAAAATTGAACGGGGTGTGCCAGCGAGGTTGAGGATCATCCCAGTGTGGTCCGTTAAATTTTTTTGTGACAATTTGGGTGGACAAATGGGCGAAACAGTGGCCCACAGTTTTGGGGGTAGGCCCGAAGTCCGGATGTGTTGTGGGAGAAAAATCGATCGGGGCGTGCCAGGGAGGTTGGAGATCATCCCAGTATGGTCCATTTAATTTTTTCGTGGCTATTTGGATGGACAAACAGGCAAAACGGTGCGAACGGGGCATTTTTGGGCCAAATCGTTGCGCTATTCCACGGTTTTGGGGATGGGCCTGGGCATGTTGTCGGTCGTAAATTAACCAAGGCGTGCCAGGGAGGTTGGAGATCATTCCAGTGTGGTCCGTTTAATTTTTTGTGGCCATTTGGGTGGACAAACGGGCGAAACGGTGTGAACTAGGCTTTTTTTAGGAAAAATCGGTATGTTATATCCCACGGTTTTGGGGTGGGCCCACCGTCAGAGTATGTTGTACGTTGAAAATCAACTAGGGCATGCCAGGGCGGTTGGAGATCATCTCGGTGTGGTCCGATTAATTTTTTGTGGCTATTTGGATGGACCAACAGGCAAAATGGCTCAAATGGGTCATTTATGGGCAAAATCATTATGCTACAGCCCACAGTTTTGGGGGTTGGCCTAGATTTCGATCGTGCTATTGGTCGAAACTCGACCGGGGCGTGCCAAGGAAGTTAGGGATTATCCCAGTATGCTCTGTTTAATTTGTAGTGGCCATTTGGCTGGACAAACGGGTGGAAACAGTGAAAACGGGGGATTTTCTGGCCAAATCGGTGTGCTATAGCCCACGGTTTCAGAGGTGGACACGGGGTTCGAGCATGCTGTGGGCTGAAAATTGATTGGGGCGTGCCACGAAGATTAAGGATCATCCCAGTGTGGTTTGTTTAATTTTTTGTTGAAATTTGGGTGGACAAACGAGCGTAATGGCACGAATGGGGCATTTTTAGGCCAAATCAGTGTGCTATAGATAACAGCTTCGGGGTGGGCCCAGGCAAAACGGTGCGAATGGGGAATTTTTAGGCCAAACGGCATGCTATAGACAATAATTTTAAAGGTGAACCCAGGGTCCGAGCATGTTGTGGGCCGAAAATTGATCGGGGCATGGCAAGGAGATCGGGGATCATCCCAGTATGATCCATTTATTTTTTCATGGCCATTTAAGTGGAAAAATGGCTGAAACGGCGTGAATGGGGCATTTTCGGGCTAAATCGGTGAGCTATAGCCCACGATTTTAGGGGTGGACCTGGGGTCCGGCAGTGCTGCGGGCCGAAAATTGATCGAGGCGTGCCAGGGAGATTGGAGATCATCCCAGTGTGGTCCATTTAATTTTTTATGGCCATTTGGGTGGACAAACGGGTGAAACGGCGCAAATGTGACATTTTCGAGCCAAATCGGTGTGCTATAGTCCACAGTTTTGGGAGTGGGCCTGGATATGCTGTGGGCCAAAAATCGACCATGGCATGCCAGTGAGGTTAGGGATTTTTCCACTATGGTCTATTTAATTTTTTGTGGCCATTTGGGTGGATAAACGGGCAAAACGGCACGAACGGGGCCTTTTCGAGCCAAATTAGTGTGCTATAACCCACAGTTTTGGGGGTGGGCCTTGTGTCCAGGTGTGCTGTGGGACATAAATCGACTGAGGTATGCCAAGGAGGTTAAGGATCATCCCAATGTGGTCCATTTATTTTTTCGTGGACATTTGGGTGAACAAACGAGCGAAACATCACAAACGGGGCACTTTTGGGCTAAATTGATGTGCTATAGCCAACGATTTGAGGGTGGGCTCGGGGTTTGAGCATGCTGTGAGTTGAAAATCAATCGGTTCATGTCAGGGAGGCTGGGATCATCCCAGTGTGATCCGTTTAATTTTTTATAGCCATTTGGGTGGACAAATGGGCAAAACGGTGCGAACGGAGCATTTTTAGGCCAAATGGGTGTGCTACATCCCACGATTTCAGGGGTGGGCCAGGGGTTCGGATGTGCTGTGGTTGAAAATCATCCTGGGCATGCCAGGGAGATTGGGGATCATCCCAGTGTGGTTCATTTAATTTTTCATGGCCATTTGGGTGGACGCACGGGCGAAATGGCGCGAACGAGGCATTTTTTGGCAAATCGGTGTGCATAGCCCACGGTTTCAGGGGTAGACCCAGGGTAGAAAATTAATTAGGGCATGGCAGGGAGATTGGGGATCATCCCAGTGTGGTTCATTTAATTTATTGTGGCTATTTGGGTGGACAAACGGATGACATGACTCGAACAGGGCATTTTCAGGACAAATCGATGTGCTATAGCCCACAATTTTTTAGGGTTGGCCTGGGGTTCGGGTGTGCTATCAGTTGAAAATTGATTGAGTGTGCCAAGGTGGTTGGGGATCATTCCAGTATGGTTCGTTAATTTTTTGTGGCCATTTGGGTGGACAAACGGGCGACACAATGCGAATGAGGCATTTTCAGGCCAAATCAGTGTGCTATAGTGCACGATTTTGGAGGTGGGCCCAGGGTCTGGGCATGCTGTGCACTGAGAATCAATCGGGGCATGCCAGGGAGGTTTGGGGTCGTCCTAGTATGGCCCACTTAATTTTTCATGGCCATTTAGGTGGACAAATGGGTGAAATAACACGAACGGAGCATTTTTGGGCCAAATCGATGTAAAACAGCCTTTGGTTTTAGGGGTAGGCCCAGGGTCCGGGCATTCTGTGGGCTAAAAATCGATTGAGGCATGCCAGGAAGGTCAGGGATCAT
Source organism: Capsicum annuum (assembly GCF_002878395.1). Taxonomy (NCBI): domain Eukaryota; kingdom Viridiplantae; phylum Streptophyta; class Magnoliopsida; order Solanales; family Solanaceae; genus Capsicum; species Capsicum annuum. Next base: position 360,420 of record NW_025842141.1, read on the forward strand.
CACAGTGTGGTCCGTTTAAGTTTATGCAGTTATTTGGGTTGACAAACGAGCAAAACAGCACGAACGGGGTATATTTGGGCCAAATTAGTGTGCTATAGTCCATTGTTTTGGGGGTGGGCCCGGGCGTATTATGGACCAAAAATCTACTGGGGCATACCTAGGAGGTTGGAGATCGTTTCAGTGCAGTTCTTTTAATACTTTATGGCTATTTGGGTGGATAAACGGGCGAAACGACGCAAATAGGGCTTTTTCAGGCCAAATCGGTATGCTATAGCCCATGGTTTTGGGGGTGGGCCGGGGTCCGGGCGTGTTGTGGACCGATAATTTATCGGGGCATGCCAGGGAGGTTGGTAATCGTCCCAATATGGTCCATTTAATTTTTCGTGGCCATTTGGGTGGGGAAACGAGCAAAACGGCGTGAAGGGGGCATTTTTAGGCCCAATCGTTATGCTGTAGCCCACGCCTTCGAGGATGGGCCTGCGCTTCGATGTGCTGTGGGACTAAAATTGTTCTAGACATAGCAAGGAGGCTACGGGTCATTCCAGTATTGTCCATTTAATATTTTGTGGCCTTTTGGGTAGACAAACTGGTGAAACGGTTCAAACGGAGCATTTTTGGGCGAAATAGATGTGTTATAGCCCATTGTTTTTGGGTGGCTCCGGGGTCTGGGAGTTCTATGGTTTGAAAATTAATGGGGTGAGCTAGGGAGGTTGGGGATCATCCCATTAGGGTTCGTTTAATTTTTCATTTCCATTTGGATGGACAAATGAGAGAAACGGCGCGAACGGAATGTTTTTGGGCCAAAACATTATGTTATAGCCCACCGTTTCAGGGGTGGACATGGGGTCCGAGCATCCTATGGGCCAAAAATTGATGGAGGTATGCCAGGGATATTGGCGATAATCTTAGTGTGGTCCGTTTAATTTATCTTATCCATTTGGGTGGATAAATAGGTGAAATGATGCGAACGGGAAATTTTTGAACCAAATCGGTGTCCTATAGCACACGGTTTCGGGGGTGGGCTCGGGTTCCAGGGGTATTATGGTCCAAAATTAACCGGGGAATACCAGGGAGGTTGGGGATCATCCCAGTGTGGTCCGTCTAATTTTTCGTGGCCAAGTGGGTGGACAAAATGGCAAAATGGCGTGAACGAGGCATTTTAGGGCCAAATCGGTGTGCTATAGCCCACAGTTTTGGGGGTGAGCCTGGGGTCCAGGCAATCTGTGTGCCAAAAATTGATCGAGGCATGCCAGGGAGATTGGGGATCATCCCAGTGTGGTCCATTTAATTTTTCATGGCCATTTGGATGGACGAATAGGCGAAACGGCATGAATGGGGCATTTTCTGGCCAAATTGGTCTGCTATAGCCCACGGTTTTAGGGGTGGACCTGGCGTGCTGTGGGCTGAAAATCAATCGGAGCATGCCAAGGAGGTTTGGGATCAATCCAGTGTGGTCCATTTAATTTTTTGTGGCTATTTAGTTGGACAAACAGGCGAAACGGTGCGAACGGGACCTTTTCGGGCCAAATTTGTATGTTTTAGCCTACGGTTTTGGTGGTGGACCAGGGGTCCAGGCGTCCTGTGGGCCCAAAATAAGATTGGGGTATGCCAGGGAGGTTGGGAATCGTCCCAGTGTGGTTCGTTTAATTTTTTATGGCCATTTGGGTGGACAAACGAGCAAAATAGCACGAATGGGGAATTGTCTGGCAAAATCGGTGTGCTATAGCCCACTGTTTTGAGGGTGGTTCCGGGCTTTGAATGTGCTGTGGGTCAAATATCAATCGGGGCGCGCCCAAGAGGTTTGGATCATTTTAGTGTTGTCCGTTTAATTTTTCGGGACAAACTGGTGTTTTATAGCCTGTGGTTTGGGGGTGGGCCTGAGGTTCGGGCATGCTGTAGGACTAACGGGGTATTTTTTAGCCAAATTAGTGTGCTATAGCCCACGGTTTTGGGGGTGGGACCTGGCATGCTGTGGACTAAAAATTGACCGGGGCGTGCCAGGGAGGTTGAAGATCGTGCCAGTGTGGTCCATTTAATTTTGTCACTTTTTAGGTGGACAAAGGGGAGAAACGATGCAAATGAGGCCTTTTCGATCAATCTTGGTGTGCTATAGCCTACGGTTTTGGTGGTGGGCCTAGGTTTAGAGTTTATTGCGGGCCAAAAATTGATCGGGGCATGCCAGGAAGGTCAAGGATACTCCCTGTGTGGTCCGTTTAATTTTTCATTGCTATTTGGGTGGACAAATGAGTGAAATGATGCGAACAGGGCATTTTTTTGGCCAAATTGGTGTGCTATAGCCCATGGTTTTGAGCGTGGGCCCGGGCTTCGGGCATGCTGTACGCCAAAAATCAATTAGAGTGTGTCGGGGAGGTTGGGGATCACCCCAGTGTTGTCCTTTTAATTTTTCGTGGCCATTAGGATGGCCAAACGGGGAAAATGGTGCGAATGGGGCATTTTCGGACCAAATCAGTGTTTATATAGCCCATCGTTTTGGTGGTGGGCCTGGGGTCTGGGCGTGCTGTGGGGCAAAAATTGATCGGTGCATACGAAGGAGGTTGGGGATCATTTCAGTGTGGTTCGTTTAATTATTTATGGCCATTTAGGTGAACAAAGGGGCAAAACGGTGTGAACAGGACATTTTTCGGCCTAATCTGTGTGCTATAGCCTACGATTTCGGGGTGGACTTGGGGTTTGGGTGTGCTGTGCACCAAAAATCAATAGGGGCATGCCAGGGAGATTGAGGATCATCCATTGTGGTTCCTTTAATTTTTTATGGCTATTTGTGTGGACAAACCGACAAAATGCTTTTAACGAGGCATTTTTGGGCCAAACCGGTGTCCTATAGCCCACGATTTTAGGGTGGGCCCGGGGTCTAGGCGTTCTGTGGGTCGTAAATTAATCAGGGCATGCTAGGGAGGTTGGGGATCATCCCAGTGAGGTCCGTTTAATTTTTTGTGCCCATTTGGGTGAACAAACGGGAGAAACAACGTGAACAGGGCGTTTTCAGGACAAATCGGTGTGCTATAGCCTACGATTTTTGGGTGGGGCCTAGGTTCTGAGCATGTTGTGGGCCAAAAATTGACCAAGGTGTGCCAGGGAGGTTGGGGATAATCCTCGTGCGGTTTGTTTTATTTTTCATGGCCATTTGGTGGACAAACGGGCAAAACGACACGAACAGGACATTTTCAATCCAAATTGGTATGATATAACTCACGATTTTAGGGGTAAACCCGTGGTTCGACGTGTTGTGGGCTGAATATCAACCATGGCTTGTCAGGGAGGTTGGGTTCGTTCCTGTGTGGTCCGTTTAATTTTTCGTGGCAATTTGGGTGGACAAATGGGAAAAACGGCCCGAATGGGGCATTTTTGGGTTAAATCTATGTGCTAGAGCCCATGTTTTTTAGGTGGGCACAAGGTCAAGGTAGGCACAAGGTTCTGGTGTGCTCTGGGTCATATATTAATCGAGGTATGCTAGGGAGGTTGGAGATCATCCTAGTGTGGTCCGTTTAATTTTTTGTGGTCATTTGGGAGGAAAAATGTGCAAAACGGTGCAAATAGTTTATTTTTGGGCTAAATCGGTATGCTATAGCCCACGGTTTCAGGGGTGGGCCCAGGGTCTGGGCGTGCTGTGGGTAGAAAATCATCTGGGGAATGCCAGGGAAGTTGGGGAACATCCCAGTATGGTCTTCTTAATTTATCGTGGCCATTTAGGTAGACAAATGGTTGAAACAGTGTGAATGGGGCATTTTTGGGCCAAATTGGTGTGGTATAACCCACGATTTTGGGGGTGGGCCCGAGGTTCTGGCGTGCTATGGGCGAAAAATCGACCAAGCCATGCCAGGGAGGTTGGGTATTGTCCAAGTGTGGTCCATTGAATTTTTCGTGGCTATTTGGGTGGAGAAACGGGCGAAACAGCACGAACGGGGCATTTTTGGACCAAATTGGTGTGCTATAGCCCACATTTTTGGGGATAGGCTCGGGGTCCGGGCGTGCTGTGAGTTAAAAATCAACTGGCGCATGACAGGGATGTCGAAGATTATCCCAGTGTTGTCCGTTTAATTTTTCATGGCCATTTCGGTGTACAAACGGGCAAAACTACTCAAACTGGGCATTTTGGAGCCAAATCGGCATGGTATAGCCACAGTTTCGGGGGTAGGCCCAGGGTTAGGGCGTGCTGTCGGCCAAAAATTGACCGGGGTATGCCAAGGTGGTTGAGGATCATCCCAGTATGGTCCGTTTAATTTTTCATGCCTTTTTGGATGGACAAACAGGTGAAACGGCGCGTTCGGAGCATTTTCAAGCTAAATCGGTGTGCTATAGCCGACAATTTTGGGGGTGGGCTCTGGGCTCGAGTATGATGTGGGCCAAAAAATGACCAGGGCATGCCAGGAAGGTTGGGGATCGGCCCAGTATGGTCCATTTAATTTTTTATGGCCATTTGGATGGACAAATGGGCGAAACTACGCGAACGAGGAATTTTCAGGACAAATCGATGTGCTATAGCCCACGGTTTTAGGGGTGGGCCCATGGTCCGAGCGTTCTGTTCTTCAAATATTAGTCGGGGTATGCCAGGGAGATTGGGGATCGTCCCAGTATGGTCTGTTAAATTTTTTGTGGTTATTTGGGCGGACAAACGGGCAATACGGCACGAATAGGGCATTTTTGGCCAAATTGGTGTGCTATAGCCTACGGTTTTGGGGTGGGCTTGGGGTTCAAGCATGCGGTGGGCCAAAATTTGACTGGGGCGTACCAGTATGGTTGGGGATCATCCCAGTGTGGTCCATTTAATTTTTTGTGGCCATTTGGGTGGATAAACAGGCGAAACGGCGCGAACCAAGCATTTTTGTGCCTAATTGGTGTGCTATAGCCTACGATTTTGGGGGTAGGCTCGGGGTCTGGGCGTGCTGTGGGAAAAAAATTGACCAAGGCATGCCAGGGGGTTAAGGATCATCCCTGTGTGGTCAGTTTAATTTTTCATGGCTATTTAGGTGGACAAACGATCGAAACGGTGCGAACGGAGAATTTTTGAGACAAATCAATGTGCTAGTCCACGGTTTTGAGGGTGGTCCCGGGCCCCGGGCGTTCTGTGGGCCTAAAAATGACTGGGGCATGCCAGGGAGGTTGGGGATCATCCATTATGGTCTGTTTAATTTTTCATGGCTATGTTGGTGGACAAACGTGCGAAATGGCGCGTACGGAGCATTTTTAGGCGAAATTAGTGTGCTATAGCCCAAGGTTTTAGGGGTGGGCTCGGGGTTCGGTCGTGTTGTAGGCCAAAAATTGACCGGGACATGCCAGGGAGGTTGGTGATCATCCCAGTATGGTTCGTTTAATATTTCATGTCTATTTGGGTGAAAAATAGGCAAAATGGCACAAACAGAGCATTTTTTAGCCAAATTGAAGTGATATAGCCCACGGTTTAGGGGGTGGGCCCAGCGTTTGGGCATGCTGTCAGCCAAAAATTGACTGGGGCATGCTAGGGAGGTTGGGGATCATTCCAGTGTGGTCCGTTTAATTTTTCATGGCCATTTAGGTGGACAAACAGGTGAAACAGCTTGAACGGAGCATTTTCGGGCCGAATAGGTACGCTATAGCCCACAATTTTGGTGGTGGGCCCAGTGTTTGAGCATGATATAGGCCAAAAAATGACCAGGACGTGCCAGGGAGGTTGGGGATTTACCTAGTGTGGTGTGTTTAACTTTTTATGGCCATTTGGGTGGACAAACGAGTGAAACGGCACGAGCGGGGCATTTTCAATATAAATTGATATGCTATAGCCCACGGTATCAGGGGTGGGCCTGGGTCCGGGTGTGTTATGGGCTGAAAATCAATCGAGGAATGCCAGGGTGGTTGGGGACCATCTCAGTGTTGTCCGTTTAAATTTTTGTAGCCATTTGTGTGGATAAATGGGAGAATGGAGCGAACTAGGCATTTTCATGCCAAATCGGTGTGCTATAGCTCACGGTTTCTGGGGTGGGCATGAGGTCGCCTGTTTTGGATCTAAACTTGATCGGGACATGCTAAGGAGGTTGGGGTTCATCTCAATTTGGTTCGTTTAATTTTTCGTTGCCATTTCGGTGGACAAATGAGTGAAATGGCATGAACAGGGAATTTTTGGGTCAAATCGGTGTGCTATAGCCCATGGTTTCGAGGGTAAACCTGGGAGCGTGCTATCGGCCAAAAATCAACCGAGGCATACCAGTGATGTTGGTAATCATCCTAGTGTAGTCCGTTTAATTTTTAATGGCCATTTGAGCGGACAAACAGGAGAAATAACGCAAATCGAGAGTTTTTAGGCCAAATCGGTGTGCTATAGCCCGTGGTTTCGAGGGTGATCCCGGGCTTCAGGTGTGCTCTGGGCCAAAAATCGATTGAGACATGCCAAGGAGATTGGGGATCATCCCAGTGTGATCCATTTAAATTTTCATGGCCATTTAGGTGGAGAAACGAGTGAAACAGCATGAACGGGGCATTTTTGAGCTAAATCGGTGAGTTATAGCCCGCAGTTTCGAGGGTGATCCGGGGCTCCGGGTGTGCTCTAGGCCAAAAATCAATTGAGGCATGCCAGGGAGATTGGGAATCATCCCAGTGTGATCCGTTTAATTTTTCATGGCCATTTAGGTGGAGAAACAAGTGAAACAGCGTGAATGGGGCATTTTCAGGCTAAATCGGTGAGTTATAGCCCACGGTTTTTGGGATGGGCCAGAGTTCCGGGTGTGTTGTGGGCCAAAAATTGTATGGGGCATGCCATGGAGGATGGGGATCGTCACAGGGTAGTCTATTTAATTTTTCGTGGCTATTTGTGTGGACAAACAGGTAAAACGGCGTGAATGAGGCATTTTCGGATCTAATTGGTGTGCTATTACCCACCGTTTTGGGGGTGGTCCCGGGCTTCAGGCTTGATGTAGGTCAAAAATTGATCCAGACATACCAGGGAGGTTTGGGATCATCCTAGTGTGGTCCTTTTAATTTTTCGTGGCCATTTGGATGGACAAATGGACAAAACGATGTGAATGGGGCATTTTCGAGCTAAATCGGTGTGCTATAGCCCACGGTTTTGAGGGTGGGATCGGGGTTTGAGTGTGTTGTGGGATGAAAATTGATTGGGGAATACCAAGAAGGTTGAGGATCATCCCAGTATGGTCAGTTTAATTTTTTGTGGCAACTTGGGTAGACAAACGGGCAAAACAGCGCGAACGGGGCATTTTTTAGCCAAATCGGTGTGCTATAGCCCACGGTTTTGGGGGTTGTCCTGGGGTCTGGGTGTGCTATGGACCAAAAATTTATTGGGGCATGCAGGGAGGTTGGGTATTGTCCCAGTGTGGTCCATTTAATTTTTCGTGGCCATTGGGTGGACAAACGGGTAAAACGGCACGAACAAAACATTTTTGGGTCAAATTGGTGTGCTATAGCCCATGGTTTCAGGGGTGGGCCTGAGGCCCCTGTGTATTGTGGGCCAAAATATGTCCAAGGCATTCCTGGGAGGTTGGGGATCGTTCCAGCGTTGTCCGTTTAATTTTTCATGGTCGTTTGGGTGGACAAATGGGCAAAACGGCGCGAACTAGGCATTTTTGGTCCAAATGAGTGTGCTATAGCCCACGGTTTCTGGGGCGAGCATGGGTTTTGGGAGTTCTGTGGTCCAAAAATTGACCTAGGTGTGCCAGAGAAGTTGGGTATCATCCCAGTATGGTTCGTTTAATTTTTTGTGGCCTTTTGGGTGGACAAATGGGCGAAATAGCTCAAACGGGGCATTTTCAGGATAAATTGGTGTGCTAAAGACCACGGTTTCAAATGTGGGGTCGGGATCTGAGTGTGTTGTAGGCTGAAAATCGATCGAAGAGTGTCAGGGAGGTTGAGAATCATCCCAGCATGGTCTGTTTAATTTTTGTGGCTATTTGGGTTGACAAACGGATGAAACGATACGAATGGGGCATTTTTGAGGCAAATCGGTATGCTATAGCCCATGGTCTTGGGCATGGGCCTGGGGTATGGGCGTATTATTGGCTGAAAATCGACCGAAGCATGTCATGGAGGTTGAGGATTATCCCAGTATGATCAGTTTAATTTTTCGTGGCCATTTGAGTGGGCAAACGGACAAAACGGAGAAAAAGTGGCATTTTTGGGATAAATTGGTGTGCTATAGACCACGGTTTTGAGGGTGGTTCTGAGCTCTGGGTGTTCTGTGGGCCAAAAATCTACCAAGGCATGCCAGGGGGTTGGGGATTATCTCGGTGTGGTCCGTTTAATTTTTTCTAGCTATTTAGGTGGACAAATGGGCTAAATAGTGTGAACACAACATTTTTAGGCTAAATCGGTGTGCTATAGCCCATGGTTTCGGGAGAGGGCCCAGGGTCCAGGTATGTTGTAGGACAAAAATCAATCGAAGTATGCCAAGGAGGTTGGGGATCATCCCAGTGTGGACCGTTTAATTTTTTATGGCTATTTTGGGTGGACAAACAGGCAAAAAGATGCGAATGGTGTATTTTCGAGCGAAATTGGTGTGCTATATCCCACAATTTTTGGGGTGTGCCAGGGTTTTAGGCGTGCTGTGGGATAATAATCGATCAGGGAGTGCCAGGGAGGTTGGGCATCATCCTAGTATGGTCTGTTTAATTATTCGTCGCCATTTGGGTGGACAGACAGGCAAAACAGCGTGAACGGGGCATTTTTGGGCCAAATTGGTGTGCTATAGCCTACGATATCGGGGGTTGTCCCGAGGTTTGGGCATGTTGTGGGTTAAAATTTAACCAGGGCGTGTCAGGGAGGTTGGGGATCATCCCAGTGTGGTCCAATTAATTTTTCATGGCAATTTGGTTGGACGAATGGGCGAAACAGAGTGAACAGGGTATTTTTATGCTAAATTGATGTGCTATGGCCGGCATTTTCGAGGGTGGTCCAAGGCTCCAGGCATACTGTGGGTAAAAAAATCAATCGAGGCATGCCAGGGAGGTTGGGGATCATCCCGGTATGGTTCATTTAATTTTTCGTGGCTATTTGGGTGGACAAACGGGCGAAACGGTGTAGACAGGGAATTTTCGAGCCAAATTGATATGCTATAGCCCATGGTTTTGAGGGTGGGCCTGGGCTCCGGCCATGCTGTGGGCCAAAAATAGACCGGGGCATACCGGGGAGGTTGGGGATCATCCCAGTGTGGCCTGTTTAATTTTTCACAGTCATTTGTGTGGACAAACGGGCGAAATAACGGGAACGGGGCATTTTCAGGCCAAATCGGTGTGCTATAGCCCACGATTTCAGGGGTGGGCATGGTTTTCTAGTGTGCCGTGGGGCGAAAATCGATCGGGGCCAGCTAGGGAGGTTGGGTATTTAGGTGGACAAACTTACGAAACGACAAAAATGGGGAATTTTTATGCCAAATTGGTGTTCTATAGACCTCGATTTTGGGGGTGGGCCCAGGTGTGCGGTGGGCCAAAAATCAATCGGGGTATGCTAGGGAGGTTAGGGATCGTCCTGGTGTGGTCCATTTAATTGTTCGTGGCCGTTTGACTGAATAAACGGTTGAAACAGCGTGGACGGGGAAATTTCAAGCCAAATCAATGTGCTATAGTTCACGGTTTTAGGGGTGGGCCTGGGGTTCAGGCACGCTGTGTGCCAAAAATCGATCGAGGTATGCCAGGGAGTTTGAGGATCATCCCAGTGTTGTCCGTTAAATTTTTTTGTGACCATTTGGATGGACAAATGGGCAAAACGGTGCAAATGGGGCATTTTTGGGCCAAATCGGTGTTATTGCCCACAGTTTTAGGGGTGGGCTCGACGTCCGAGTGTGCTATGGGCAAAAAATTGACCGGGGCGTGCCAGGGAGGTTGGAGATCATCCCAGTGTGGTCCGTTTAATTTTTATTTGTCCATTTGGATCAACAAACAAGCAAAACAGTGCGAACGGGGCATTTTTAGGCCAAATTGGTGTGCTATAGCCCACGGTTTTGGGGGTGGGCTCGGGCATGTTGTTGGCGAAAATTTAATAGGGGCATGCCAGGGAGGTTGGGTATCATTCAAGTGTGATCCGTTTAATTATTCATGGCTATTTGGGTGGACAAACGGGCAAAATGGCTCGAATAGGGCTTTTTTGTGCCAAATCGGTGTGCTATAGCCCACGGTTTTGGGGGTGGGCCTGGGGTCTAGGGTTGCTATGGGCCAAAAATTGATTGGGGTATGCCAGGGAGGTTGGGGATCATCCTTGTGCGGTTTTTTTAATTTTTCGTGACCATTTAGGTGGACAAATGGGCAAAATAGTGCGAATGGGGCATTTTCAGGCCAAATCGGTGCGCTATAGCCCACCATTTTAGGGGTGGGCCCAGGCGTTCTGTGGGCCAAAAATCAATCGAGGCATGCCAGAGAGGTTGGGGATCATCCCACTGTGGTTTGTTTAATTTTTTGTGGCTATTTGGGTGGACAAAGGGGAGACACGGTGCGAATAAGGCCTTTTCGAGCCAAATTGGTGTACTATGGCCTATGGTTTTGGTGGTGGGCCCAGGGTCCAAGCGTGTTGTCAGCCAAAAATTGATCAGGGCATGCCAGGGAGGTCGACGATTATCTCTGTGTGGTCTGTTTAGTTTTTCGTAGCCATTTGGGTGGACAAACGAATGAAAGGGTGCGAACAGGTCATTTTTGGGCCAAATTGGTGTGTTATGGCCCACGGTTTTCAGGGTGGGCCCGTACTTTGGGCGTGCTGTGGGCCAAAAATCAATTGGGGCATGCTAGGAAGGTTGGGGATCATCCCAGTATTTTTTTGTTTAATTTTTCGTGGCCATTTGGGTGGACAAACGAGCAAAATGGTGCGAACGGGGCATATTTAGGTTAAATCGATGTTTATAGCCCGTGGTTTTGGGTGTGGGCCCGGGGTCCGGGCGTGCTGTGGGGCGAAAATCGGCCGGGGCATGCAAATAAGGTTGGGGATCATCCCACTATGGTCCATTTAATTTTTCGTGGCCAGTTAGGTGGAGAACCGGGCAAAACGACGCGAACAGGGCATTTTTTGTCCTTATCGGTGTGGTATAGCCCACGGTTTTGGGGGTGGACCCAGGGTTTGGGCGTGCTGTGCACCAAAAATCTATTGAGGTATGCTAGGGAGATTCGGGAACATCCAGTACAGTTCCTTTAATTTTTTATGGCCATTTGCGTGGACAAACAGACAAAAAAGTCCTTAAACGGGGCATTTTTGGGCCAAAATGGTGTGCTATATAGCCCACGATTTTGGGGGTGGACTTGGGGTCCAGGCGTGTTGTGGGACAAAAAATGATTATGGCATGCCAGGGAGATTGGGGATCATCCCAGTGTGGTCCACTTAAATTTTTGTTGTTATTGGGTGGACAGACGGGCGAAACGGCGTGAACGGGGCATTTATGAACTAAATCGGTGTGCTATAGCCCACGATTTTTGGGGTGGGCCTGAGGTTCGGGTATGTTGTGGGCCAAAAATCAACCAGGGTGTGCCGAGAGGTTGGGGATCATCCCAGTGTGATCCGTTTAATTTTTGGTGGCCATTTGGGTGGATAGACGGGTAAAACAGCATGGATGGGGAATTTTTGGACCAAATCGGTGTGCTATAACCCACGGTTTTGGGGGTGGGCCCAGGGTTTGGGTGTGATGTGGGCCAAAAATTGATCGGGGAATGCTAGAGAGGTTGGGCATCATCAGAATATGGTCCATTTAATTTTTTATGGCCCTTTGTGTAGACAAACGGGCAAAACGGTGCGAACGGGGCATTTTTAGGCCAAATCGGTGTGCTATACCCAACGATTTTGGGGGTGAGCCAGGGGTTCGGACGTGTTGTGGGCCAAAATTTAGCTACGGCGTGCTAGGGTGGTAGGGAATCATCCCAGTGTTGTCCGGTTAATTTTTCGTGGCCATTTGGGTGGACAAACGGGCGAAACAGCACAAACGGGGCTTTTTTGGGCCAAATCAGAGTGCTATAGCCCACGATTTTGGTGGTGGGTCTGGGAATCAGGCGTGCTGTAGGCCAAAAATTGATCGGACCGTGCTAGGGAGGTTAGGGATCATCCCAGTGTGGTCCATTTAATTTTTTGTGGCCATTTGGGTGGAGAAACGGGCGAAACGAGATGAATGGGGCATTTTTGGGCCAAATAAGTGTATTATAGCCTAAGGTTACGGGGTTGGCTTGGGGACCGGGCGTGCTATGGGTCGAAAATTGACCAGGGCATGCCAAGGAGGTTGGGGATCATCCTAGTGTGGTCTGTTTAATTTTTAATAGTCATTTAGGCGGACAACCGAGCAAAACCATGGTAATGGGGCATTTTCGAGCCAAATCTTGTGCTATTGCCCATGGTTTTAGGGGTGGGCCCGGGGTTCAGGCATGTTGTGGGATGAAAATCAACTTGGATGTGCCGAAAGTTTAGGGATCATCCCAGTATGGTCCGTTAAATTTTTTATGGTCATTAGGGTGGATAGACGGACGAAACGGTGCGAACGGAACATTTTCGGACTAAATCGGTGTGCTCTAACCCACGGTTTAAGGGGTGGGCCCGGGGTCTGGGCGTGCTGTGGGCCAAAAATTAATCAGGGTGTACCAGGGAGGTTGGAGATCATCTAATGAGATCCGTTTAATTTTTTGTGGCCATTTGGGTGGAGAAACAGGGGAAACGGTAATGATGCATTATCGGGCCAAATCGATATGCTATACCCCATATTTTTTAGGGGTAAGGGGTGGGGTTCTGGCGTGCTGTTGGCTAAAAATCAATCAGGGCATGCCAGGGTGGTTGGGGATTGTCCTAGTGTGGTCCGTTTAACTTTTAATGGCCATTTGGGTTGGCAAATAGGCAAAACGATAGGAACAGGGCATTTTTCGGCCAAATCGGTGTGCTATAGCCCACGGTTTTGGGGTGGGCCCAGGGTTCGGGAGTGCTGTGGGCCAAAAATTAATCGAGGTGTGGCAGGGTGGTTGGCGATCATCCCAGTGTGGTCCGTTTAATTTTTCGTGACTATTTGGGTGGACAAAAGGGAGAAACGGTGCGAACGTGGCTTTTTTGAGTTAAATCGGTGTGCTATAGCCCACGGTTTCATAGGTGAGCCTGGGGTCTGGGCGTGTTGTGCGCTGAAAATCAATCGAGGCATGCCAGAGATGTTGGGGATCTTTGCAGTGTGGTTCGTTAAACCTTTCGTGGCCATTTGGATGGACAAACGGGAAAAACGATATGAATTGGGCATTTTTAGCCTAATTGGTGTGCTATTATAGCCCACGGTTTTGGGGGTGGGCCTGGGGTCCGGGCATGCTGTGGGTCAAAAATTGACCGGGGAGTCCCAGATAGGTTGGGAATAGTCCCAGTGTGGTCCGTTTAATTATTCGTGGCCAATTGAGTGGACAAAAAGGTAAAACAGCATGAATAGGGCATTTTCAGGTCAAATCGGTGTTCTATAGCCCACGATTATGGGGGTGGGCTCGGGGACTAATGGTGCTATGGGCCAAAAATCGACTAGGGCGTGCCAGGTAGGTTGGGGATCTTCCCAGTATTGTCCGTTTAATTTTTTGTGGATATTTCCATGGACAAACAGGTGAAACCGCACTAACGACGAATTTTAGGGCCCAATCGGTGTGCTATAGCCCACCGTTTTGGGGATGGGCTAGGGGTTCGGGCGATCTATGGGCTAAAAATTGATCGGGGCATGCCAGGATCATTATCGATCGTCCCAGTGTGGTTCGTTTAATTTTTTGTGGCCATTTGGGTGGTCAAAAGGGAGAAACGGCACGAACGAGGCTTTTTCGGGCTAAATTGGTGTGATATAGCCCACGGTTTCATTGGTGAGCCCGTGGTCCGAGCGTGTTGTGGGCAAAAAATCGATCGAAGTATGCCAGGGAGCTTGGGGATCATTCCAGTATGGTTCGTTTAATTTTTCATGACCATTTGGGTGGACAAATGGGCAAAACGGCATGAACGGGGCATTTTTAGGTTAAATCGGTGAGCTATAGCCCACGATTATGGGGGTGGGTCTGGGGACCGGGCGTACTATGGGCTGAAAATCGAACAAGCCTTGCCATAGAGGTTGGTGATCTTCCCAGTATGGTCCATTTAATATTTTGTGGCCATTTGGGTGGACAAATGGGTGAAACCACGCGAACGATGCATTTTAGGGCCAAATCAATGCGCTATAGCCCACAGTTTTGGGGGTGGACCTGGGGTTCAGGCGATCTGTGGGCTGAAAATCGACCGGGGCATGCCAGGGAGGTTGGGTATCATCCTAGTATGGTCTGTTTAGTTTTTGTGGCCGTTTGGATGGACAAACGGGCGAAACGCGCTTGGATAGGGCATTTTCGGGCCAAAAAGGTCCAGGCATGCTGTGGGCCAAAAATCAATCGGGGCGTGCCAAGGATGTTGGGGATCGTCCCAGTATGGTTTGTTTAATATTTTATGGCTATTTGGGTGGACAAACGGGCAAAACAATGAGAAAGGGGCATTTTTAGGCAAAATCGATGTGATATATCCCACGTTTTGGGGTTAGGCTTGGGGTCCGGGTGTGCTATGGGCTAAAAATCGATGGGGGTGGGCCTAGGAGGTTGAGGATCATCCCAGTGTGGTTCGTTTAATTTTTTTTGGCTATTTGGGTGGACTAACGGGTAAAATGGCGTAAATGGGGCATTTTTGGGCCAAATCATTGTACTATAGCCTACGATTTTTGAGGTGGGCCCGAGGTCCAGTCTTGCTGTGCACAAAAAATCAATCGGGGCATGCCAGGGAGGTCGGAGATCATCCCAGTATAGTTTATTTAATTTTTCATGGCCATTTGGGTGGACAAACGGGCAAAATGGAAAGAACAGGGCATTTTCAAGCCAATTCGGTGTGCTATAGCCTACTATTTCAGGGGTGGGCCCGGTGTTTGGGCGTGTTGTGGGCCAAAAATCAACCGAAGCGTGTCAGGGAGGTTAGCGATCGTCCCAGTGTGGTTCATTTAATTTTTCTTGGCCATTTGGGTGGATAAACGGTCGAAACAGTGTGATCTGGGGTTCAAGCATGCTTTAGGCCAAAAATCAACCGAGGCATGCCAGGAAGGTTGGGGATCATCCCAGTGTGGTCTGTTTAATTTTTCATTGCCATTTGGGTGGATAAAGGGGCGAAATGGCGAGAATGGGGCATTTTTGGGCCAAATCGATTTGGTATAGCACACGGCTTCTGGGTTGGGTTTGGGGTCCGGGCATGTTGCGGTACAATCCACCGAGGTGCATCCGTTCCCAGTGTAGTCCGTTTAGTTTTGGTGGCCATTTTGGTGGACAAACGGGCGAAACAGCGCAAATGGGATATTTTTGGGCCAAATCGGTGTGCTATAGCCTACGGTTTTAGAGGTGGGCCCAAGGTGCGGTCATTCTGTGGGCCAAAAATTAACCATGGCGTGCTAGGGAGGTTGACGATTATCCCAGTATGGTTCGTTTAATTTTTTGTTGCTATTTGGATGGAGAAACTGGCGAAATGGAGAGAATGGTGCATTTTGTGGTTAAATCGGTGTGCTATAGCCCACGGCTTTGGGGCTGGGCTCGGGGTTCGGGCGTGCTGTGGTCCAAAAATCAACTGAGGCTTGCTAGGGAGGTTGGAGATCATCCTAGTGAGGCCGTTTAAATTTGTATGTCCATTCGGGTGGACTAATGGGTGAAATGGCGCAAATAGGGCATTTTCAGGCCAAATTGATGTGCTATAGCCTATGATTTTAGAGGTGGGCCCAAGCTCCAATTATGCTGCAGGCCAAAAATTAATCGAGGCGTGCCAGGAAGGATGACAATCGTCCCAGTGCAGTTCGTTTAATTTTTTGTGGCTATTTGGGTGGAGAAACTGGCGAAACGGTGAGAACGGGGCATTTTTTGGCAAAATCAGTATGCTATAGCCTACAATTTTGGGGCTGGGACCGGGGTCTGGGCGTGCTGTGGGATGAAAATCGATCGGGGCATTCCACGGAGGTTGGAGATCTTACAGTGTGGTCCGTTTAAATTTTTGTGGCCATTTGGATGGACAAACGGGCGAACTGGCGAGAATATTATTTTTGGGCCAAATCAGTTTGCTATAGCCCATGATTTTAGGGGTGGGCCCAGCATCTGGGTTTACTGTGGCCAAAAATCGATTGGGTCGTGCAAGGGAGGTTGGGGATCGTCCCTGTGTGGTTCGTTTAATTTTTTATGGCCATTTGGGTGGACAAATGAGCGAAACAGCGTGAACAAGGCATTTTTGGGAAAAATTGGTGTGCTATAACCCCTGGTTTTAGGGGTGGGCCCGGTGGTCGGGTATTCTATTGGCCCAAAATTGATTAGGGCGTGCCAGGGAGGTTGGGGATCATCCCTGTGTGGTTTGTTTAATTTTTTTGGGTCATTTGGGTGGACAAATGGGCAAAACGGCGAGAACGGGGCATTTTCGGGCCAAATTGGTGTGCTATAGCCCACGATTTTGGGGTTGGACCGGGCTTTAGGCATGCTGCGGGCCAAAAATTAACCGAGGCGACCCAGGGATGTTTAGGATTATCCTAGTGTGGTCCTATTATAGCCCACAATTTTGGGAGTGGGTTCGGGGTCCGGGCATATTGTGGGTCAAAAATCTTCTAGGGCGTGCCAGGTAGGTTGGAGATAGTTCTAGTGTGGTCCGTTTAATTTTTTATGGCCATTTGGGTGTATAAACGGGCAAAATGGCTCGAACAGGGTATTTTATGATCAAATCGGTGTGTTATAGCCCACGATTATAGGGATGGACTCGGGGACCGGGTAAGCTGTGGGCCGAAAATTGACTGGGGCATGCCAGGGAGGTTGGGGATCTTCCCAGTATGGTTCGTTTAAATTTTTTTTGGCCATTCGGGTAGACAAACAGGCGAAACCGTGCGAATGGTGCATTTTCTAGATAAATCGGTGTTCTATAACCCACAATTTTGGGGGTGGGCTCGGGGTTCGGGTGATCTGTGCACCGAAAATTAACCGGGCCATGCCAGGGAGGTTGGGGATCATCCCAGTGTGGTTCATTTAGCTTTTTGTTACCACTTGGATAGACAAACGGTGCAAACAGAGCACTTTCGGGCAAAATCGGTGTGCTGTAGCCCACGGTTTTAGGGTGGGCCTAACGTTTAGGCATGGTGTGGGCCAAAAATCAATCGGGGCATGCCAATGAGGTAAGAGATCATCCCAGTATGGTCCGTTTAATTTTTCATGGCCATTTGGGTAGACAAACATGAGAAATAGTACGAATGGGGCATTTCTGGGCAAAATCGATGTGCTATTGCCCTCGGTTTTTGGTTGAGCCCAGGGTTTGAGCGTGCTGTGGGCAAAAAATCAACCGGGGCATGCCCGGGAGGTTAGGGATTATTCCAGTGTGGTTCCTTTAATTTTTTTGGCCATTTGGGTGGACAAACGGGTGAAACGGTGCAAATGGGGCTTTTTTTGGTCAAATCGGTGTGCTATAGCCCACAATTTCGGAGGTTGGCCTGAGGTTCGGTTGTGTTGGGGGCCGAAAATTGACTTGGGCGTGCCAGGGAGGTTGCCGATCATCCCAGTATGGTTCATTTAATTTTTCATGGCCATTTGGGTAGACAAACGGGTTAAGCGGCAAGAACGGGGTATTTTCAAGCCAAATCGGCGTGCTATAGCCTACTGTTTTAGGGGTGGGCTAGGGTTCGGGCATGCTGTAGGCCAAAAATCAACTGAGGTATGCCAAGGAGGTTGGGGGTCATTCTAGTGTGGTCCGTTTAATTTTTCGTGGCCATTTGGGTAGACAAACAGGTGAAACGACACGAATGGGGCATTTTTTAGCTAAATTGGTGTGCTATAGCACACGGTTTTGGGGGTGGACCAAGGGTTCGGGCATGCTGCAGGCCAAAAATTAACCGGGGTATGCCAGGGAGGCTGGGGATCATCCCAGTGTATTTCGTTTAATTTTTCGAGGCTATTTGGGTGGAGAAACTAGCGAAACAGTGAGAACGGGGCATTTTTAGGCTAAATCGGTGCGCTATAGCACATGGTTTTGGGGCTGGGCCCGAGGACAGGGCGTGTTGTGGGTTGAAAATCGACAAAGGTGTGCTAGGGAGGTTGGGGATCATCCCAGTGTGGTTTGTTTAATTTTTGGTGGCCATTTGGGTGGACAAATGGGTAAAACGGCGAGAACGGTGCATTTTCGGGCGAAATTAGTGTGCTATAGCCCACGATTTTGGGGTTGGCCTGGGCTCCGGGCGTACTGCGGGCCAAAAATTAATCTAGGAGAGCCAGGGATGCTTAGGATTATCCTAGTGTGGTCCTATTATAGCCCACAGTTTTGGGAGTGGGCTCGGGGTTCGGGCATGTTGTGGGTCAAAAATCTTCCGGGGCGTGCGAGGTAGGTTGGAGATAGTTCTAGTGTGGTCCGTTTAATTTTTTATGGCCATTTGGCTTTATAAACGGGCAAAATGGCTCGAACGGGGTATTTTAAGGTTAAATTGGTATGTTACAACCCACGATTATGGGGGTGGGCTCGGGGATCGGGCAAGCTATGGGCCAAAAATCGACTGAGGCATGCCAGGTAGGTTGGGGATCTTCCCAGTATGGTTTGTTTAATTTTTTGTGGCCATTTGGGTGGACAAACGGGCAAAACCTTGCGAACGGTGCATTTTATGGATAAATCAATGTTCTATAGCCCACAGTTTTGGGGGTAGGATCGCGGTTCGGGTGATCTGTGCATCAAAAATTGACCGGGGCATGCCAGGGAGGTTGGGCATCATACCAGTGTGGTTCATTTAGCTTTTTGTTGCCATTTGGATAGACAAACGGTGCGAATAGGGTACTTTCGGGCAAAATCGGTGTGCTGTAGCCCATGGTTTTAGGGTGGGCCTAACGTCTAGGTATGGTGTGGGCCAAAAATCAACCAGGGCATGACAAGGAGGTAAAAGATCGTCCCAGTATGGTCCGTTTAATTTTTCATGGCCATTTGGGTAGACAAACATGAGAAACGGCGCCAATTGGGCATTTCTGGGCAAAATCGATGTGCTATTGCCCACGGTTTTTGGTTTGGGCCCAAGGTCTGAGCGTGTTGTGGGCCAAAAATCAACTGGGTCATGCCCTAGAGGTTGGGAATCATTCCAGTGTGGTTTGTTTAATGTTTTATGGCTATTTGGGTGGACAAACGGGTGAAACGATGCAAATGGGGCTTTTTTGGGTTAAATCGGTGTGCTATGGCGCATAATTTTGGAGGTTGGCTTGAGTTTCGGTTGTGTTGGGGCCAAAAATCAACTTGAGCGTGCCATGGAGGTTGGCGATCATCCCAGTATGGTTCGTTTAATTTTTCATGGCCATTTGGGTAGACAAACGGGTGAAACGGCAAGAACGGGGCATTTTCAGGCCAAATCGGTGTGCTATAGCCTACTGTTTTAGGGGTGGGCTTGGGTTCGGGCATGCTGTGGGCCAAAAATCGACTGAGGTATGCCAAGGAGGTTGGGGATCTCTATAGTGTAGTCTGTTTAATTTTTCGTGGCCATTTGGGTAGACAAACAGGCGAAACGACATGAATGGGGCATTTTTGGGCCAAATTGGTGTGCTATAGCAAAGGTTTTGGGGGTGGGCCCGGGGTTCGGGCATGCTGTTGGTAAAAACTTGACCCGGGTATGCCAAGAAGGTTGGGGATCATCCCAGTATGGTCTGTTTAATTTTGTGTGGCCATTTGGGTAGACAAAAGGGTGAAACAGCGAGAATGGGGCATTTTTGGGACAAATCGGCATGCTGTAACCCATGGTTTTTGGTTTGTGCCCAGGGTCCGGATGTGCTGCAGGCCAAAAACTGACTGAGGCTCACCCGAGAGGTTGGGGATCATCCCAGTATTGTTCGTTTAATTCTTCGTAGGCATTTGGGTGGAAAAACGAGCAAAACGATGCTAATAGGGCATTTTTGATCCAAATCGGTGTGCTATAGTCCACGGTTTCAGGGGTGGGCCTGGTGTCCGGGCATGCTGTGGGCCGAAAATCAACTAGGGCCTGCCAGGGAGATTGGGCATTATCCCAGTATGGTCTGTTTAATTTTTAGTGGCCACTTGGGTGGACAAACGGGCAAAACGACGAGAACGGGATGTTTTCAGGCCAAATTGGTGTGCTATAGCCTACGGTTTTGAGGTGGGCCCAAGGTCCGCTTGTGCTGTGGGCTAAAAATCACCCAAAGCATGCTAGGGAGGTTGACGATCATCCCAGTATGGTTATTTTCTAGACAAATCGGTGCACTATAGCCTACGATTTTAGGGGTAGGCCCGTGGTCCGGGCATGCTGTGGGTTGAAAATTGATCGGGGCATGCCAGGGAGGTTGGGGATCATCCCAGTGTGGTCCGTTTAATATTTTATGGCCATTTGGTTGGACAAAGGGGAATTGCGAGAACGGGGAATTTTTGGGCCAAATCGGTTTAGTATAGCACACGACTTCTGGGTTGGGTCTGGGGTCCGGGTATGTTGCCTTCCAAACATCTGCCGAGGTGTACTCGGGAGGTTGTGTATCATCCTAATGTAGTCCGTTTAATTTTTGTGGCCATTTAGGTGGACAAACGGGCGAAACAGCACAAATGGGGCATTTTTGGGTCAAATCGATTTGCTATAGCCCACGGTTTTGGAGGTGGTCCCGAGGTTTGATCGTTCTGTGGCCCAAAAAATGACCAAGGCATGCCAGGGAGGTTGGGAATCATCCCAGTGTGGTTTATTTAATTTTTTCTGGCTATTTGCATAGAGAAACTGGCAAAATGGCGAGAACGGGACATTTTTTGGCTAAATTGGTGTGCTATAACCCATGGTTTTGGGGCTGGGCCCGTGGTTCGGGTGTGCTGTGCGCTAAAAATTGATCGGTCCATGCCAAAGAGGTTGGGGATCATCACAGTGTGGTCCATTTAACTTTTCGTGGCCATTCGGGTGGACAAACGAGTGAAACAGTGAGAACGGGGCATTTTTGGGCCAAACCGGTGTGCTATAGCCCACGGTTTTGAGGGTGGGCCTGGGGTCCGGGCATGCTGTTGTCTAGAAATTAATCGGGGCAAGCCTAGGAGGTTGGGGATTGTCCCAGTATTGTCCGTTTAATTCTTCGTAGGTATTTGGGTGGAAAAACGAGAAAAACGACGCCATTAGGGTATTTTCTATCCAAATCGGTGTACTATATAGTCCACGGTTTCAAGGGTAGGCTCGGTGTTCAGGCGTGCTGTGGGCCAAAAGTCGACCAAGGCCTGCCAGGGAGATTGGGGATTGTCCCAGTATGGTCCATTTAATTTTTAGTGGCCACTTAGGTGGACAAACGGGTAAAATGACGAGAACTGGATGTTTTCGGGCCAAATCGGTGTGCTATAGCTTACGTTTTTAGAGGTGGGCCTAAGGTCCGATCGTACTGTGGGCCAAAAATCAAACAAGGCATGCTAGGGAGGCTGGCGATCATCCCAGTGTGGTTCGTTTAATTATTTATTGCTATTTGGGTGGAGAAACTGGCGAAACGGAGAGAATGGGGCATTTTATGGTTAAATCGGTGTGCTATAGCCCAGGGCTTTGGGGCTGGGCTCAGGGTCCAGGCGTGCTATGGTCCAAAAATCAACCGGGGCATGCTAGGGAGGTTGGGGATCGTCCTAGTGAGGCCCATTTAAATTTGTATGGCCATATAGGTGGACTAATGGGCGAAACAGCGCAAATAGGGTATTTTTAGGCCAAATCGATGTGCAATAGCCCACGATTTTAGAGGTGGGCCCAAGCTTTGAATGTGCTGCGGGCCAAAAATCGATTGAGGCATGCCAGGGAGGATGGCGATCATCCTAGTGCAGTTCGTTTAATTTTTGTGGCTATTTGGGTGGAGAAACTGGCGAAACCGTGAGAATGGGGCATTTTATGACAAAATCGGTATGCTATAGCCCACAATTTTGGGGCTGGGCCCGGGGTTTGGGTGTGCTGTGGGCTGAAAATTGATCGGGGCATGCCACAGAGGTTGGGGAACTTACCTGTGTGGTCCGTTTAAATTTTTGTGGCCATTTGGGTGGACAAACGGGCGAACCGGCAAGAATATGTCATTTTTGGGCCAAATCAGTTTACTATAGCCCATAATTTTAGAGGTGGGCTCGGGGTCTGGGTGCGTTGTGGCCGAAAATTGACTGGGTCATGCAAGGGAGGTTGGGGATTGTCCCTGTGTGGTCCGTTTAATTTTTCGTGGCCATTTGGGTGGACAAACGAGCGAAGCGGCGTGAATAAGGCATTTTTGGGCAAAATTGGTGTGCTATAACCCCTGGTTTTAGGGGTGGGCCCGGTGGTCAGGTATTCGATTGGCCAAAAATCGATCGGGGAGTGCCAGGGAGGTTGGGGATCATCCCAGTGTGGTTTGTTTAATTTTTTGTGGCCATTTGGGTTGACAAATGGGCAAAACGGCGAGAACGGGGCATTTTTGGGCCAAATTGGTGTGCTATAGCCCATGATTTTGGGGTTGGCCCGGGCTTCGGGCGTGCTGCGGGCGAAAAATTGACCGAGGTGAGCCAGGGATGTTTAGGATTGTCCTAATGTGGTCCTATTATAGCCCATAGTTTTGGGGTTGGCCTAGGCTTCGAGCGTGCTGCGGGCAAAAAATTAACCGAGGCGAGCCAGGGATGTTTAGGGTTGTCCTAGTGTGGTCCTATTATAGCCCACTGTTTTGGAAGTAGGCCCGGGGTCCGGGCAATTTGTGGGTCAAAAATCTTATGGGGCGTGCCAGGTAGGTTAGAGATAGTTCTAGTGTAGTCTGTTTAATTTTTTATGGCCATTTGGGTGTATAAATGGGCAAAATGGCTTGAACGGGGTAGTTTAAGGTCAAATCGATGTGTTATAGCCCACGATTATGGGGGTGGGCTCAGGGACCGGGCAAGCTATGGGCCAAAAATCGACCGGGGCATGCCAGAGAGGTTGGGGATCTTCCCAGTGTGGTTCGTTTAATTTTTTGTAGCCATTTGGGTGGACAAACGGGCGAAACCATGCGAACGGTGCATTTTCTGGAGAAATCGATGTTCTATAGCCCACAGTTTTGGGGATGAGCTTGGGTTTCGGGTTATCTGTGCAACCAAAATTGACCGAGGCATGTCAGGGAGGTTGGGGATCATCCCAGTGTGGTTCATTTAGATTTTTGTTGCCATTTGGATAGACAAACGGTGCGAACAGGGCACTTTTGAGGAAAATCGGTGTGCTGTAGTCCACGGTTTTAGGGTGGGCCTAACGTCTAGGCGTGGTGTGGGCCAAAAATCAACCAGCGCATGCCAAGGAGGTAAGAGATCGTCCCAGTATGGTCCATTTAATTTTTCATGGCCATTTGGGTAGACAAACGTGAGAAACGATGCGAATGGGGCATTTCTGGGCAAAATTGATGTGCTACTGCCCACGGTTTTTGGGTTGGGCCTAGGGTCCGAGCGTGCTGTGGGCCAAAAATCAACTGAGGCATGCCCGGGAGGTTGGGGATCATTCCAGTGTGGTTTGTTTAATTTTTTTGGCCATTTGGGTGAAAAAACCGGTGAAACGGCGCAAATGGGGCTTTTTTGGGTCAAATTGGTGAGCTATATCCCACAATTTCGGAGGTTGGCCTGAGGTTCAGTTGTGTTGGGGGCTAAAAATCGACCTGGGTGTGCCAGGGAGGTTGGCAATCATCCTAGCATAGTTCGTTTAATTTTTCATGGCCATTTGGGTGGACAAACGGGTGAAACGGCAAGAACGGGGCATTTTCAGGCCAAATCAGCGTGCTATATCCTACTGTTTTAGGGGTGGGCTTGGGTTCGGGCATGCAATGGGCCAAAAATCAATTGAGGTATGCCAAGGAGTTTGGGGATCATTCTAGTGTGGTCCGTTTAATTTTTCGTGGCCATTTGGGTGGACAAACAGGTGAAACGACACAAATGGTGCATTTTTTGACCAAATTAGAGTGCTATAGCTCACAGTTTTGGGGGTGGGCTCGGGGTTCGGGCATGCTGTAGGCCAAAAATTGATTGGGGCATGCCAGGGAGGATGGGGATCATCCCAGTATGGTCTGTTTAATTTTTTGTGGCCATTTGGGTAGACAAAAGGGTGAAACAGCGAGAATGGGGCATTTTTGGGATAAATCAATATGCTATAACCCACGGTTTTTGGGTAGGGCCCAGGGTGCGGACGTGCTGCGAGCCAAAAACTGACCGAGGCTTGCCCGGGAGGTTGGGGATCATCCCAGTGTGGTCCGTTTAATTTTTATAGCCATTTGGCAGGATAAACGGGTGAAACGGCACAAATGGGGTATTTTTGGGCCAAATTGATGAGTTATAGCCCATAGTTTGGGAGTTGGGCTCGAGTTTTGATCGTGCTGTGGGACAAAATTCAACCGAGGCATACCAGGGAGGTTGGTAATGGTCCTAGTGTAGTTCGTTTAATTTTTTGTGGCTATTTGGGTGGAGAAACTGGCGAAACGGTAAGAACGGGGCATTTTTAGGCTAAATCGGAGCGCTATAGCACATGGTTTTAGGGCTGGGCCTGGGGCTCGGGCGTGTTGTGGGTTGAAAATCGACCAAGGTGTGCCTGAGGTTTTTGGAATCATCCCAGTGTGGTCCGTTTAATTTTTATAGCCATTTGGGATGACAAACGGGTGAAACGGCACAAATGGGGTATTTTCGGTCCCAATTGATGTGTTATAGCCCACAGTTTGGGAGTTGGGCCTGAGGTTCAATCGTGCTGTGGGCCAAAATTCAACCGAGGCATGGCAGGGAGGTTGGTAATGGTCCTAGTGTAGTTCTTTTAATTTTTTGTGGCTATTTTGGTGGTGAAACTAGCAAAATAGTGAGAATGGGGCATTTTTGGGCTAAATCGGTGCGCTATAGCACATGGTTTTAGGGCTGCGCTCGGGGCCCGGGCGTGTTATGGGTTGAAAATCGACCAAGGCGTGCCAGGAATTTTGGGGATCATCCCAGTGTGGTCCGTTTAATTTCTTGGCCATTTGGGTGGACAAACGGGCGAAATAGCGAGAACGGGGCATTTTCGGGCCAAATTAGTGTGCTATAGCCCACACTTTTGGGTTTTGGCCTGGGCTTCAGGCCTGCCACAAGGCGAATATCGACCGTGGTGTGCCAGGGATGTTTGGGATCGTCCTAGTGTGCTCCTTTTAATTTTTCGTGGCCATTTGTGTGGATAAACGGGCGAAACAACGAGAACGGCGCATTGTCAGACCAAATCGGTGTGCTATAGCCCATAATTTTTTAGTGTGGGCATGGGGGTCCGGGCGTATTGTGGGTAGAAAATCGATCGGGGCGTGCCAGGGGGGGTGAGGATCATCCCTGTGTCGTCCGTTTAATTTTTTATGGCTATTTGAGTGGAAAAATGAGTGAAACTGCATGAACGAGTTATTTTCTAGACAAATCGGTGCACTATAGCCTACGATTTTGGGGGGTAGGACCATGGTCCGGGCGTGCTGTGGGTCAAAAATTGATCGAGGCATGCCAGGGAGGTTGGGGATCATCCCAGTCTGGTTCGTTTAATTTTTTATGGCTATTTGGTTAGAGAAACGGGTGAAACGATGCGAATGAGGTATTTTTGGGCCAAATCGGTGTGCTATAGTCCACATTTTTATGGGGTGGGGTAGGGTGGGGACCCGGGGTCTAGGAGTGCTGTTGGCCAAAAATCAACCATGGCGTGCCAGGGAGGTTGGGGATCGTCCCAATACGGTCCGTTTAATTTTTTATGGCCATTTGGGTTCGTAAATAGGCAAAACGGCAGGAACGGAGCATTTTTTAGATGGTTGGCAATCATTCCAGTGTGGTCAGTTTAAGTTTTCGTGGTCATTTGGGTGGATAAAAGGGAGAAACGGCATGAACGGGGCTTTTTGGGGCTAAATTAGTGTGCTAAAAGCCCACAGTTTCAGGGGTAAGCCCAGGGTCCGGGCATGCTGTGCGCTGAAAATCGATCGGGGCGGGCCAGGGAGGTCGGGGATCATCCCAGTGTGGTCCTTTTAACTTTCCGTGGCCATTTGGTTGGACAAACGGGCAAAATAACGCAAACGTGGCATTTTTTAGCCAAATTTACGTGCTATTATACCCCATGATTTTGGGAGTGGACACGGCTTTTAGGCATGACGTAGGTCAAAAATTGGCCGGGGTATGTCAGGTAGGTTGGGGATAGTCCCAGTATGGTCCATTTAATATTTTGGGGCCATTTGGGCTGACAAACGGGCGAAACGGCACGAACGAAGCATTTTCAGGACAAATCGATGAGCTAAAGCCCACGATTATGGGAGCGTGCATGGGGACCAGGCGTGTTGTGGGCCAAAAATTGACGAGGGAGTGCCAGGTAGGTTGGGGATCTTCCTAGTATGGTCCATTTATTTATCGTGTCCATTTGCGTGGGCAAACGGGGAAACAGCGCGAACGATGCATTTTAGGGCCAAATCGGTGTGCTATAGCCCACCGTTTCGGGGGTGCGTTCGGAGTTCGCGCGATCTGTTGGTTGGAAATCAACCGAGTCATGCCAGAGAGGTTGAGGATCATCTCAGTGTGGTCAGTTTAATTTTTTTGTGGCCATTTGGATGGACAAACGAGCAAAATACGCGCGAACGGGGCATTTTCGGGCCAAAAGGGTCTAGGCGTGCTTTTGGCCAAAAATAAACCGGGGCGTGCCATGGAGGTTAGGGATCGTTCCAGTATGCTTCGTTTAATTTTTTATGGCCATTTGGGTGGACATACGAGCGAAATGGCGTGACAGAGGCATTTTCGGGCAAAATTGATGTGCCATTGCCCACGGTTTTGGGATTGGACTCGGGGTCCAGGCGTGCCGTGGTCCAAAAATTAATGGGGGTAGGCTCGGGAGGTTGGGGATTAAACCTATGTGGTTCATTTAATTTTTTATGCCCATTTGGGTGGACAAATGGGCAAAACGGTGCAAATGAAGCATTTTTAGGCCAAATCGGTGTGCTATAGCCCACGATTTTTAAGGTGGGATGAGGTACGGTCATTCTGTGCGCCAAAAATCGATTTGGGTGTGCTGTGGTCCAAAAATTGACTGGGGCTAGCCAGGGAGGTTGAGGATCGTCCTAGTCTGGTCCGTTTAAATTTTTGTGGCTATTTGGGTGGACTAACGAGCGAAACGGTGCAAATGGGGCATTTTCGGGCCAAGTCGATGTTCTATAGCCTACGATTTTAGAGGTGGGCCCGAGGTTCGATCGTACTGTGGGCTAAAAATTGACCGGGGCGTGCCAGTGAGGATGGCGATCATCCCAGTGTAGTTCGTTCAATTTTTTATGGCTATTTGGGTGGAGAAACTGGGGTAAAATCGGTGTGCTATAGCCCACGATTTTGGGGCTGGGCCCGGGTTCTGGGCGTGCTATGGGCCGAAAATTGATTGGGGCATGTCAAGGAGGTTGGGGATCTTCCCAGTTTTTGTGGTTATTTGGGTGGACAAACGGGCGAACCAGCGATTATGGGGCATTTTTGGGCCAAATCAGTATGCTATAGCCCAAGGTTTTGGGGGTGGGCCCAGGGTCCAAGCATGTTGTCGCGAAAAATCGTTTGGGTCATGTAAGGGAGGTTGGGGATCATCCCTATGTGGTCCGTTTAATTTTTCGTGTCCATTTGGGTGGACAAACAGGCGACACGGCGTGAACGAGGCATTTTTGGGCAAAATTGGTGTGCTATAACCCTTGGTTTTAGGGGTGGGCTCGGTGGTTGGGCATTCTGTTAGCCAAAAATCGATCGGGGCATGCCAAGAAGGTTGGGGATCGTCCCAGTATGGTTTATTTAATTTTTTGTGGCCATTTAGGTGGATAAACGAGCAAAACGGCGAGAACGAGGTATTTTCGAGCCAAATTAGTGTGCTATAGCCCACGATTTTGGGGTTGGGCCCGGGTTTCGGGCGTGCTGCGGGCTGAAAATTGATTGAGGCGAGCCAGGGATATTTAGGATCGTCCTAGTGTGGTCCTATTATAGCCTATAATTTTGGGAGTGGGCCCGGGGTTTGGGTCAAAAATCGATCGGGGCATGCCAGGTAGTTTGGAAATAGTCCCAGTGTGGTTCGTTTAATTTTTTATGGCCATTTGTGTGGATAAACAAGCAAAATGGCTCGAACAGGGCATTATCAGGTTTAATTGGTATGCCATAGCCCATGATTATGGGGGTGGGCTCGGGGACCGGGCATGCTGTGGGCTGAAAATCGATCGGGGTGTGCCAGGGAGGTTGGGGATCTTCCTAGTGTGATCCGTTTAACTTTTTGTAGCCATTTGGGTGGACAAACGGGCGAAACCGTGCGAACCGTGCATTTTAGGGATAAATCAGTGTTCTATAGCCCACAATTTTAGGGTGGGCCCAACATCCAGGCGTGATGTGGGCTAAAAATCAACCAGGGCATACCAAGGAGGTAAGAGATTATCCCAGTATGGTCCGTTTAATTTTTCATGGCCATTTGGGTAGACAAACATAAGAAACGGCGCGAATGGGGCATTTTTGGGCAAAATCGATGTGCTATTGCCCACGGTTTTTGGGTTGGGCCCATGGTCCGAATGTGCTATCGGAAAAAAATCAATTGGGGCATGACCGAGAGGTTGGGGATCATTCCAGTGTGGTTCGTTTAATTTTTTGTGGCCATTTGGGTGGACAAACCTCCAAAACGGCGCAAATGGGGCTTTTTTAGGTCAAATCGGTGCGCTATAGCCCACAATTTTGGAGGTGGGCCTAAGGTTCGGTTGTGCTGTGGGTCAAAAATTGATTGTGGCATGCCAGGGAGGTCGACGATCATCCTAGTGTGGTTCATTTAATTTTTCATATCCATTTGGGTGGACAAACTGGTGAAACGGTAAGAACGGGGCATTTTCAGGCCAAATCGGCGTGCTATAGCCCAATGTTTCAGTGGTGGGCCTAGTTTTGGGTATGCAGTGGGCTGAAAATCGACTGAGGTATGCCAAGGAGGTTGGGGATCGTTCTAGTGTGGTATGTTTAATATTTCGTGGCCATTTGGGTGGACAAACGGGCAAAATGGCACGAATTGGGCATTTTTTGGCCAAATTAGTATGCTATGGCACACGGTTTTGGGGGTGGGCTCGGGGTTCGGGCATGGTGTAGGCCAAAAATTGGCCAGGGCATGCCAGGGAGGTTGGGGATCATCCCAGTATGGTTTGTTTAATTATTTGTGGCCATTTGGGTGGACAAACGGGTGAAACGGTGAGAATGAGGCATTTTCAGGCCAAATCGGTTTGCTATAGCCTAAGGTTTCTGGGTTGGGCCTAGGGTTCGAATGTGCTGTGGGCCAAAAATTAACCGAGGCATGCCCGGGAGGTTGGGGATCATCCCAGTATTGGCCGTTTAATTTTTTGTGGCCATTTAGGAGGACAGACGGGCGAAATGGCACAAATGGGGTATTTTCGGGCCAAATAGATGTGCTATAGGCCACAGTATTGGAGGTGGGCTCGAGGTTCAATGGTGCTATGGGTTGCAATTCAACCGGGGAATGCCAGGGAGGTTGGCAATCGTCTCAGTATCATTCATTTAATTTTTTGTGGCTATTTGGGTGGAGAAACGGGTAAAACAGTGAGAACGAGGAATTTTTGGGCTAAATCATGCGCTATAGCCCATGGTTTTGGGGCTGGGCCCGGGGTACGGGCGTGTTGTGGGTCAAAAATTGACCAAGGCATGCCAGGGATGTTGGGGATCATCCTAGTGTGGTCCGTTTAAATTTTTGTGGCTTCTTGGATGGACAAATGGGCAGAACGGCGAGAGTGAGGAATTTTTGGGCCAAATCGGTGTGCTATAGCCCACGGTTTTTGGAATCAGCCTGGGGTCCGAACGTTATACGGGCGAAAAATTGAGGGGGCATGCCAAGGAGGTTGGAGATCATCCCAGCATGGTCTGTTTAATTTTGTGGCTATTTGGGCTGACAAACATGCCAAACAGCGAGAACTGGGCATTTTCGGGTAAAATTGGTGTGCTCTAGCCCACGCTTTTTGGGTTTTGGCCCGGGCTTCGGGCCTGCTATGGGCCGAATATCGACCGAGGTGTGCCGAGGATATTTGGGATCGTCCTAGTGTGGTCCTTTTAATTTTTTGTGGCCGTTTGGATGGACAAATGGGCGAACCAGCGGGAACGGAGCATTTTCGGGCCAAATTGGTGTGCTATAGCCCACAATTTTTGGGTGTGGGCATGGGGGTCCGGGCGTGCTGTGAGCCAAAAATAGATTGGAGCGTGCCAGGGAGGTTGAAGATCATCCAAGTGTCGTCCGTTTAATTTTTTATGGCTATTTAAGTGGAGAAATAGGAGAAGCTGGGAGAACGGGTTATTTTCTGGACAAATTAATGTACTATGCCCACGGTTTCGGGGGTGGGTCCGTGGTCCAGGCGTGCTGTGGGTCAAAAATTGACCAGAGCATGATAGGGAGGTTGGGGATCATCCTAGTGTGGTCTGTTTAATTTTTCATGGCCATTTGGATGGAGAAACGGGTGAAACAGCGTGAACGGGGTATTTTCGGGCCAAATCGGTGTGCTATAGCCCACGATTTTGGGGGTGGGCTTGGGGTCCGGGCATGTTGTGGGATAAAAATTGACTGGGATATGTCAAGGAGGTTGGGGATTATCCTAGTATGGTCCATTTAATTCTTCGTGGACATTAGGGTAGACAAACAAGTGAAACGGCGCTAACAGGGAATTTTTGGGCCAAATCGGTGTGCTATAGCCCATAGTTTTGGGGGTGGGCCTGGGGTTTGGGAATGCTGTGGGCCTAAAATCAACCGGGGCTTGCTAGAAAGGTTAGAGATTATCCCAGTATGGTCCTTTTAGTTTTTCTTAGCCATTTTGGTGGACAAATAGGCGAAACAGCGTGAATGGGGCATTTTCGGGCTAAATCGGTGTGCTATAGCCCACAGTTTCATTGGTGGGAACGGTGTCCAGGCGTGTAGTGCTCTAAAAATCAACTGGGGCATGCCAAGGTAGTTGGAGATCATCCCAATATTGTTTGTTTAATTTTTCATGGCCATTTGGGTGGGCAAACAAGCAAAACAGCGTGAACGGGGCATTTTTGAGCAAAATAGATATGCTATAGACCAGGGATTCAAGGATGGGCCCAGGGTCCGGGCATGCTGTGGGCCAAAAATTGATCGGGGTGTTCCAGGGAGGTTGAAGATCATCCCAATATGGTCCGTTTAATTTTTCGTGGCAATTTGGGTGGACAAACGGGCGAATGGATGCGAACGGGGCATTTTTTGGCCAAATTGGTGTGCTATAGCCCACGGTTTAGGAGTGGGCCTTGGGTCCGAGCATATTGTGGGCTGAAAATTGATCGAAGTGTGACAGGGAGGTTGTGGATCATCCCAGTATGGTTCATTTAATTTTTTGTTGCCATTTGGGTGGATAAATGGGTGAAACAGCGCGAACGGGGCATTTTTCAGCCAAATCAGTGAGCTATAGCCCACGATTTTGCAGTAGACCCAGGGTCCAGGCATGCTGTGGGCCAAAAATTAATTGGAGAATGCCTGGGAGCTTACGGATCATCCCAGTGTGGTTCGTTTAATTTTTTGTGGCTATTTGGGTGGACAAAAAGGAAAAATAACATGGATGGGGAATTTTTGAGCAAAATTAGTGTGCTATTACCCCTGGTTTCGGTGGTGGTCCCGGTGTTTGGGCATTGTGTGGGCCAAAAATCGATCGAGGTGTGCCAGGAAGGTTGAGGATCAACCCAGTGTGGTCTGTTTAATTTTTCGTGGCCATTTAGGAGGGCGAACAGGCGACATGGCAAGAACGGGGCATTTTTTAGCCTAATTGGTGTGCTATGGCCCATGGTTTTGATGTTGGGCTCAGGATCTGGGTGTGCTGTAGGCTGAAAATCAACCGAGGCATGCCGGGTAGGTTGGGGATCCTTCCAGTATGGTGCGTTTAAATTCTCATAGCCATTTGGGTGGACAAATGGGCGAAACAATGAGAACAAGGTATTTTTTTGCCAAATCGATGTGTTATTATAGCCCATGGTTTTGGGGGTGGGCCTAGGGTTTGAGCGTGCTGTGTGCCAAAAATCAATAGGGGCGTGCAAGGCATTTTTGGGCCAAATCGATGTGCAATCATAGCCCATGATTTTGGGGGTGGGCCCAAGTCTAGGCATGCTGTGAGTTGAAAATTAAATAGGGCATGCCAGGTAGGTTGGGGATAGTCCCAGTGTGGTCCGTTTATTTTTTTGTGGCCATTTGGGTGGACAAACATGTGAAACGGCATGAACGGGGCATTTTCAGGCCTAATCGTTGTGCTGTAGCCAACGATTATGGGGGTAGGCCCGGGGACCGGGCATGCTGTGGGCTAAAAATTGACCGGGGCGTGCCAGGGAGGTTGGAGATCTTCCCAGTGTGGTTTGTTTAATTTTTTGTGGCCATTTGGATGGACAAATGGGTAAAACCGCATGAACGACGTATTTTTAGGCCAAATCGATGTACTATTGCCCACAGTTTTGGGGGTGGGCCTGGGTTCAGGTGATTTGTGGGCCAAAAATCAATCTGAGCATGCCAAGGAGGTTGGGGATCATCTCAGTGTGGTCCGTTTAATTTTTTGTGGCCATTTGGATGGACAAACGATCGAAGCGGTACAAACAGGACATTTTCAGGCAAAATCGGTGTGCTATAGCCCACGGTTTTAGGATGTGCCCAGGGTCCAGGCGTGCTGTGGGCCAAAAATCAACCAGGGCATGCCAAGGAGGTTAGGAATCATCCCTCTATGGTTCGTTTAATTTTTTACGGCCATTTGGCAGGACAAGCGTGCAAAATGGCACGAACGGGGCATTTTCAGGCAAAATCAATGTGGTATTGCCCACGATTTAGGGGTTGGGCCCAAGGTCCGACCATGCTGTGGGCTAAAAATCGACTGATGCATGCCTGAGAGGTTGGGGATCATCCCATTGTGGTCCGCTTAATTTTTTGTGGCAATTTGTGTGGAGAAACTGGCGAAACGGCGTAAATGGGGTATTTTCATGTCAAATCGGTGTGCTATAGCCTACAATTTCGGAGGTGGGCTCGAGGTTTGGTCATGCTGTGGGCCAAAAATTTATCGGGGCATGCCAGTGAGGATGGCGATCGTTCCAGTGTGGTTCCTTTAATTTTTAATGGCCATTTGGGTGGACAAATGAGTGAAACGGCAAGAATGAGGCATTTTCAGGCCAAATCGGAGTGCTACAGTCCACTGTTTCAAGGATGGGCCCGGGGTTCGGGTGTGCTGTCGGCCAAAAATAAATTGAGGCATGCCAGGAAGGTTGGGGATTATCCCAGTGTGATCCATTTAAATTTTTATGGCCATTTGGGTGGACAAACGGGTGAAACGGCATGAATGGAGAATTTTTGGGCCAAATTAGTGTGCTACAGCCCATGGTTTTGAGGGTGGGCCTGGGGTTCGGGGATGCTGTGGGCCAAAAATCACTCAAGGCATTCTAGAGAGGTTGGGGATCATCCCAGTGTGGTCTGTTTTAAGTTTTTGTAGCCATTTGGGTTCACAAATGGGTGAAACAGCGTGAACAAGGCATTTTCAGGAAAAATTGGTGTGCTATGACACCCAATTTAGGGGGTGGGCTTGGGTTTTGGGCATACTGTGGGCCAAAAATTGACCAGGGCATTCTAGGGAGGTTGGGGATCGTCCCAGTGTGTTCTGTTTATTTTTTCGTTGCCATTTGGGGGGACAAATGGGGGAAACAGCGAGAACAACCCATTTTCGAGCCAATTTGGTGTGCTATAGCCCACGATTTAGGGTTTTAATACGAGCGAAATGTCCATCTATGCTTTTGAAGACGTCATTAGATGCCAACGCCTAAACACTTATGACTTGGTCACTTCGAGGACACAAGAACATGCCTGGAGGACCCGTTTAGAGCATGACATAAGGCAAACCCGTGTGTGGAAGATTACGTGGGCCGAGACTACAAGTGTTGAAGAATGATCCAATGGTTGTGGAGCTTTAAAGAAGAACCCTTCATTAAGGGTGTTTTGGGGATCACACTTTGTTAGACGGACACTTCATGACCAACCCTTTCATTAAGGGTATTGTGGTCATTTTTGTTATGTAATAAGCTAGCCTCTATATAGTCTTCTATTAATTCATTTGCTCTTAAAACCTATTGTAGTTTAGGGCTTGGAGAAGCCAATATTGATATTTGCTTAGAAACGGTGGTTCTTGAGGTGAGTTGATTCCCTTAGCGGTCACCGTAAGAAGATTGGTGTTTGATTATTGCGACTTTGAGGGTCTCTTAGTTCAATACACATGTTGGTTCTCATTGGTTCGTAAGATCTTATGTCATCTTGCCTATCCCTTATCTTATTTCACTTTGTATGTTTGTATCCTGCTTCTTTATCTCGTGTATTTGTGTTGTTACCATGACTTATCTCTATCTTGCTCACAGTTTCTCCTTGTGTTGTGGACTATTTTAGCACCTCGTAGATTATTCCCGTATCAGGTTTAGCCCGAGCTTCGGATGTGCTATGGGCTAAAAATCGACCGAGGCAAGGCAGGGATGTTTGGGATCATCCTAGTGTGGTCCTTTTAATTTTTTGTGGCCATTTAGGTGGACAAACGGGTGAAACAACGCGAACGGAGCATTTTTGGGCAAAATCGATGTGCTATAGCCCACAGTTTTTTGGGTGTGGGCAAGGGGGTCCGGGCGTGATGTGGGCCAAAAATCAATCGAGGCATGCCAGGGAGGTTGGGGATCATCCCAGTGTTGTCCGTTTAATTTTTTGTGGCCATTTGACTGGACAAATGAGTGAAACAGCAAGAACAGGGCATTTTCAGGATAAATCGGTGTGCTATAGCCCACGATTTTGGGGGTGGGCCCAGGGTTAGAGCATTTTGTGGGCAAAAAATTAATTGGGCCATGACAGAGAGGTCGGGGATCATCCCAGTATGGTCCGTTTAAATTTTTGTGGCCATTTGGATGGACAAACGGCTGAAACGGCACGAATGGGGTATTTTTAGGCCAAACAAGTGTGCTATAGCACACAGTTTTGGGAGTGGGCCCCGGCTCCGGGCATGCTGTGGGCTAAAAATTGACCGAGGTATGCCAGGAAGGTTGGGGATTGTCCCAGTATGGTCTATTTAATTCTTTGTGGCCATTTAGGTGACAAACAAGCGAAATGGTTCTTACGGGGTATTTTCGGGCCAAATTGGTGTGCTATAGCCCATAGTTTTAGGGGTGGGCCTGGGCGTGCTGTGGGCTAAAAATCAATCGGGGCATTCCAGGGAGGTTGGGGATCATCCCAGTGTGATCTTTTTAATTTTTTGTAGCCATTTTGGTAGAAAAACAGGCGAAATGATGTGAATGGGGTATTTTCGGGCTAAATTGGTGTGCTATAGCCCACGGTTTCATGGGTTGGCTCGGGGTCCAGGTGTGCTATGCGCTGAAAATTGATCGGGGCGTGCCAAGGCGGTTGAGGATCATTCCAATATGGTCCGTTTAATTTTTCATGGTCATTTGGGTGGACAAACGGGCAAAACGGCATGAATAGGGAATTTTCGGGCCAAATCTATATGCTATAGACCAGGGTTTCGGGGGTGGGCTTGGGGTCCTGGTGTGCTATGGGCCAAAAATTAATCGGGGCATGCTAGGGAAGTTGGGGATCATCCCAATATGGTCCGTTTAATTTTTTGTGGCCATTTGGATGGTCAAACTGGCAAAACGGCACGAACGGGGCATTTTGGGGCCAAATTGGTGTGCTATAGCCCACGGTTTCGGGGGTGGTCCCAAGGTCCGAGTGTGCTGTGGGCTAAAAATTGATCGAGGCATGTCTGAGAGGTTGGGGATCATCCAAGTGTGGTCCATTTAGTTTTTTGTGTCCATTTGGGTGGATAAACGGGAGAAACAGGGTGAACGGGGCATTTTTCAGCTAAATCGGTGTGCTATAGCCTATGATTTTAGAGTGGACCCAGGTTCCAGGTGTGCTGTGGGCTAAAAATTGACTGGGGCATGCCAAGGAGATTTGGGATCATCCCATATGGTCCGTTTAATTTTTCTATTGCCATTTGGGTGGACAAACGGGTAAAACGATGCAAACGGGGCATTTTTAGGACAAAATAGTGTGCTATAGCCCACAGTTTTGGAGGTAGGCCCAAGGTTCGGTCTTGCTGTGGGCCAAAAATTGATTGGGGCGTGCCAGAGAGGTTGGCTATCGTCCCAGTAAGGTCGTCTTTAAGTTTTCATGGCCATTTTGGTGGACAAACGGGTCAAACGGAACGAATGGGGCATTTTTAGGCTAAATCGGTATGCTATAGCCCATAGTTTTATGGGTGGGCTCGGGGTCCGTCCAGGCGTGCTGTGCACTGAAAATGGAATGGGGCGTGCCAAGGCAGTTGGGGATCATCCCAATGTGGTCTGTTTAATTTTTCATGGCTATTTGGGTGGACAAACAAGCAAAATAGCATGAGCGGAGCATTTTCGGGCCAAATCGATATGCTATAGACCACGGTTTCAGGGGTGGGCCCAGGGTATGAGCATACTGTGGGCTAAAAATCAACTGGGGCATGTTAGGAAGGTTTTGGATCATCTCAATATGGTTCGTTTAATTTTTCATGGCCATTTGGGTGGACAAACAGGCAAAACGGTGTGAACGGGGCATTTTTGGGCCAAATTGGTGTGCTATAACCCACGGTTTTGGGGGTGGGCTTGGAGTACGGGCGTGCTGTGAGCTGAAAATTGACCGAGGCATGCTTGGGAGGTTGGGGATCATCCAAGTATGGTCCATTTTATTTGTTGTAGCTATTTGGGTGGACAAATGGGCGAAATAGGACAAACGGGGCATTTTTCGGCTAAATTGGTGTGCCACAATTTTGGAGTGGACCAAGGTTCCAGGCGTACATTGGGCTAAAAATTGACCGGGGCATGCCAAGGAGGTTTGGGATCATCCCAGTGTGGTCCGTTTAATTTTTTGTTGCCATTTGGGTGGACAAACGGGTGAAACGGTGCAAATAGGGCATTTTTTGGACAAAATGGTGTGTTATTGCCCATGGTTTTGGAGGTGGGCCCGAGGTTTGGTCTTGTTGTGGGCTGAAAATCGATCGGGGTTTGCCATAGATATTGGCGATCATTCTAGTATGGTCCGTTTATGTTTTCGTGGCCATTTGGGTTGACAAACAGGTAAAACAGCGAGAAGGGGGTATTTTTTGGTCAAATCAGTGTGTTATAGCCCACAGTTTTAAGGGTGGGCCCGGGGTCCAGGCATTCTGTGGGCCCAAAATTGACTGGGGCATGCCAGAGAGGTTGGGGATCATCTAGTGTGGATCATTTAAGTTTTCGTGGCTATTTGGATTTACAAGCGTGGGAAACGGCGCGAACAGGGCATTTTTGGGCTAAATCAGTGTACTATATCCCACAATTTTGAGGGTGGGCCTGGGCTCCGAGCGTGCTGTACTCCAAAATAAACCGTGGTGTGCCATGGAGGTTGGGTATCATCCTAGTGTAGACCTTTTAATATTTCGTGGATATTTGGGAGGACAAAGGGGCAAAACGATGCGAACGTGGCATTTTAGGTCCAAATCGATGTGCTATAGCCCAGGGTTTGGGGGTGGGCCCAGGGTTCGAGCATGCTATGGGATGAAAATCAACCGGAGCATAACAGGGAGTTTGGAGATCATCCCAGTGTGGTTCATTTAATTTTTCATGGCCATTCGGGAAGACAAACGGGCAAAGCGATGCAAACGGGGAATTTCTAAGCTAAATCGGTGAGCTATAGACCATAGTTTTGAGGGTGGGCTCGGGGTTCGACGTGCTGTAGGCCAAAAATCAGCTGGGGCATGCCAAGGAGGTGAGGGATCATCTCAGTGTGGTCCGTTTAATTTTTCATGGCCAATTAGGTGGATAAACGGGCTAAACAGCACAAAAAGGGCATTTTTGAGATAAATCGGTGTGCTATAGCCCACGGTTTTAGGAGTGGGCCTAGGGTTCGAGTGTGCAGTGGGCCAAAAATTGACTAGGACATAACAGGGAGGTTGGGGATTATCCCAATATTGTCCGTTTAAATTTTGTAGCCATTTGCATGGTCAAACGAGTGAAATGGCGCAAACGGGGCATTTTTGGGCCAAATCGGTGTGCTATAGCCCATAGTTTTAGAAGTAGGCATGGGGTCTGGGCGTGCAGTGGACCAGAAATCGACCGTGGCATGCCAGGGAGGTTGGGGATCATCATAGTGCGGTCCGTTTAATTTTCTGTGGCCATTTGGGTGGAGAAATAAGCGAAACAGTGCAAACGGGCCATTTTTAGGCCAAATAGGTGTGCTATAGCCCACAGTTTTGGGGATGGGCTCGAGGTCTGTGCGTGCTGGGGCCCAGAAATTGACTGAGGCATTCTAAGGAGATTGGGGATCATCCCAGTGTTGTTCGTTTAATTTTTCATGGTTATTTTCATGGATAAACGGGCAAAACGGCGCTAACAGGGAGTTTTCGGGTTAAATTGGTGGGCTATAGCCCACGGTTTTGGGGGTGGGCCCGGAGTCCAGGCATGCTGTCGCCTAAAAATTGACAAGGGCTTGCCAGGGAGGTTGGGGATCATCCCAGTGTGGTCCATTTTATTTTTAATGGCCATTTGGGTGGAAAATTAGGCAAAATGGCACAAACAGGGCATTTTCGGGCTAAATTGGTGTGCTATAGCTTACAGTTTCAGAGGTGGACCCAGGGTCCGGGCGTACTGTGGAACAAGAATTGATTGGGGTGATCCAGAGAGGTTGGAAATAGCCTAGTGTGGTCTGTTTAATTTTTTGTGGCTATTTGTGTGGACAGACGGGCGAAACAGCGCGAACAGGGCATCTTCGAACCAAATCGGTGTGCTATATCCCACAATTTTAGGGATGGGCCAGGGGTTCAGGCGTGTTGTGGGCCAAAAATTGGCTGAGGCGTACCACGGAGGTGGGGATCATCCCAGTGTGGTTCGTTTAAATTTTTGTGTCCATTTGGGTGGAGAAACAGGCGAAATGGCACAAATGGGGCATTTAAGGGCCAAATAAGTGTGTTATAGCCCACGGTTATGGGGGTTGGCCTGGGGACCGGCCGAGCTGTGGGCCGAAATAGACCATGGCCTGCCAGGGAAGTTGGGGATCATCCCAATATGATCTGTTTAAGTTTTCATATCCATTTGGGTGGACAACCGGGCGAAATAGCGCTAACGGGTAATTTTTGGGCCAAATCGTTTTCTATAGCCCATGGTTTTGGGGGTGGGCCCAGGGTTCGAGCATGCTGTGGGTCAAAAATTAACCAGGCCATACCGAGAGGTTGGGGATCATCCTAGTGTAGTCCGTTGAATTTTTTATGGCCATTTCGGTGGACAGACGGGCGAAACGGCACTAACGGGACATTTTCGTACTAAATTGGTGTGCTTTAGCCCACGGTTGTGGGGGTGGGCTGGACTCAGGGCATGCTGTGGTCCAAAAACTGATCGGGGCATGTCAGGGAGGTTAGGGATTATCCCAGTGTGATCCATTTAATTTTTTGTGGCCATTTGAGTGGAGAAACGGGCGAAACAGTAACGATGCATTTTTGGGCCAAATCGGTGTGCTATAGCCCACATTTTTGGGGGTGGGCCTAGGGTTCAGGCGAGCTGTTGGCAAAAAATCAACCAGGGCGTGCTAGGGAGGTTAGGGATTCTCCCAGTGTGGTTCGTTTAATTTTTCGTGGCCATTTGGGTTGGAAAATAGGCAAAACGGCGGGAATGAGGCATTTTTGGGCTAAATCAGTGTGCTATAACCCACAGTTTCTAGGTGGGCCCAGGGTCTAGGCGTGTTGTGGGCCAAAAATCGATCAGGGTATGCTAAGGTGGTAGGTGATCGTCCCAGTGTGGTTCATTTAATTTTTTGTGGCTATTTGGGTGAACAAAAGGGGGGAAACGGCATGAACGGGGCTTTTTCTGGATAAATTGGTGTGCTATTCCCCGCGGTTTCATGGGTGGGCCCGGGGTTCGGGCGTGCTGTGGGCTAAAAATCAATCGAGGTGTGCCAGGGAGGTTGAGGATCGTCCTAGTGTGGTTCGTTTAATTTTTCGTGGCCATTTTGGTGGACAAATAGGCAAAACATTGCGAACGAGGCATTTTTGGGCCAAATTAGTGTGCTATTATAGCCCATGGTATTGGGGGTAGGCCCAAGGTCCGGGCATGCTGTAGGTCAAAAATTGACTGGGGCGTGCCAGGTAGGTTAGGGATAGTTCCAGTGTGGTCCATTTAATTTTTTGTGGCTATTTGGGTGGAAAAATGGACGAAACAACACGAACGGGATATTTTCAGGCCAAATCAGTGAGCTCTAGCCTACGATTATGGGTGTGGGCCCAGGGATCGGGCATGTTATGGGCCGAAAATCGATCAGGGCATGCCAGGTAGGTTGGGTATCTTCTCAGTATTGTCCGTTTAATTTTTCATGGCTATTTGGGTGGACAAATTGGAGAAACCGCATGAACGACGCATTTTCGAGCCAAATCGGTGTGCTATAGCCCACAGTTTTGGGGGTAGGCCCAGGGTTCAGGCGATCTATGGGCTGAAAACCGACTAGGGAATGCCAGAGATATTGGGGATTGTCCCAGTGTGGTTTGTTTAATTTTTTGTGACAATTTGGATGGACAAATAGGAAAAATGCATGCGAACGGGGCATTTTTGGGCCAAAAAGGTCCAGGCGTGCTGTGGGCCAAAAATCAGCTGGGGCGTGCCAAGGAGGTTGGGGATCATCCCAGTATGGTCTGTTTAATTTTGTATGTCCATTTTTGTGGACAAATGGGAGAAACAGTGCGAAAGGGGTATTTTCTGACAAAATTGATGTCCTGTAGCCAATGGTTTTGGGGTTGGGCTCGAGGTCGGGTGTGCTTTGGGCCAAAAATTAATAGGGGTGGGCCTGGGAGGTTGGGGATCATCCCATTGTGGTTCGTTTAATTTTTTGTGGCCATTTGAGTGGACAAACGGGCAAAACGATGCAAATAGGGCATTTTTGGGCTAAATCAGTGTGTTATATCCCACGATTTCAGAGGTGGGCCTGAGGTCCGATCGTATTGCATGCTAAAAATTGAGCAGGGCATGCCACAGAGGTCGGCGATCATCCCAGTGTGGTTCGTTTAATTTTTCATGGCAATTTGAGTGGACAAATGAGCGAAACGGCAAGAATAGGGCATTTTTGGGCCAAATCGGTGTGCTATAGCCAACGATTTCAGGGGTGGGCTCGAGGTCCGGGTGTGCTGTGGGCCAAAAATTGACCAGGGCATCCAGGGAGGTTGGGGATTGTCCCAGTATGGTCCGTTTAATTTTTTGTAGCCATTTGGGTGGACAAACGAGCAAAATGGCGTGAATGGGGCATTTTCAAGCCAAATCGGCATGCTATAGCCCATGGTTTTAGGGGTGAGCTTGGGTTCAGGCATGCTGTGGGCTAAACATCGACCGGGGTATGATAGGGAGATTGGGGATCATCCCAGTGTGGTCTGTTTAATTTTTCTTGGCCATTTGGGTGGAGAAATAGGCAAAACGGCGCGAACGAGGCATTTTTGTGCCAGATTGGTGTGCTATTATAGCCCATGGTGTTGGGGGTGGGCCCAGGTTCCGGGCATACTATGGGTTGAAAATTGACTGGGGCGTGCCAGGTAGGTTAGGGATAGTCCCAGTGTGGTCCGTTTAATTTTTTGTGGCTATTTGGGTGGACAAATGAGCGAAACAACATGAACGGGGTATTTCAAGCCAAATCGGTGAGCTATAGCCTGTGATTATGGGTGTGGGCCCGGGGACCGGGCATGCTGTGGGCTGAAAATCGATCAGGGCATGCCAGGTAGGTTGGGGATCTTCCCAGTATTGTCTGTTTAATTTTTCGTGGCTATTTGGGTGGACAAATGGGAGAAACCATATGAATGATGTATTTTCGGGCCAAATCGTTGTGCTGTAGCCCATAGTTTTGGGGGTAGACCCGGGGTTCAGGTGATCTATGGGCTAAAAATAGAGTAGGTCATACCAGGGATATTGGGGATTGTCCTAATGTGGTCTATTTAATTTTTCGTGCCAATTTGGATGGACAAATGGGAAAAATGCGTGCGAACGGGGCATTTTCGAGCCAAAAGGGTGCAGGCGTGCTGTGGGCCAAAAATTAGCTAGAGCGTGCCAAGGAGGTCGGGCATCATCCTAGTATGGTTCGTTTAATTTTTTATGTCCATTTTGGTGGACAAAAGGGAGAAATAGTGTGAAAGGGGTATTTTTGGACAAAATTGATGTGTTATAGCCCATGATTTTGAGGTTGGGCTCGAGGTCGGGTGTACTTTGGGCCAAAAATTAATGGGGGTGGGCCTGGTAGGTTGGGGATCATCCCAGTGTGGTTCGTTTAATTTTTTGTGGCCATTTGGGTGGACAAACGGGTGAAATGGTGCAAATAGGGCATTTTGGGCCAAATCAGTGTGTTATATCCCACAATTTCAGAGGTGGACCCGAGGTCTGGTCTTGTTGTACGCTAAAAATCGAGCAGGGCATGCCATAGAGGTCAGCAATCGTCCCAGTTTTTTTTTTTTAATTTTTCATGGCCATTTGAGTGGACAAACGGGCGAAACAGCAAGAACAGGGCATTTTCGGGCCAAATCGGTGTGCTATAGCCAACGATTTCAGGGGTGGGCTCGGCGTTCGGGTGTGCTGTGGGCCAAAAATTGACCGGGGCATCCAGGGAGGTTAGGGATCGTTCAGTATGGTCCGTTTTATTTTTGTGGCCATTTGGGTAGACAAATGGACAAAACAACATGA
Source organism: Capsicum annuum (assembly GCF_002878395.1). Classification (NCBI taxonomy): domain Eukaryota; kingdom Viridiplantae; phylum Streptophyta; class Magnoliopsida; order Solanales; family Solanaceae; genus Capsicum; species Capsicum annuum. Next base: position 403,014 of record NW_025842141.1, read on the forward strand.
ACAGGACATTTTCGAGCCAAATCGGTGTGCTATAGCCCACGGTTTTGGGGGTGGGTTCAGGGTTTGGGCATGTTGTGGGCCAAAAATTAACAGGAGCGTGCCAGGGAGATTGGGGATCGTCCCAGTGTGGTCTGTTTAATTTTTCTTGGCCATTTGGATGGACAAACGGGCGAAACAGTGAGAACAGGGCATTTTCGGACCAATTCGGTATGCTATAGAATAGGGCGTCTGGGTTCGGCCTGGCGTCCTAGGAGGTTGTGGATCATCCTAATATGGTCTGTTTAATTTTCGTGGCCATTTGGGTGGACAAATGGGAGAAACAACGCAAATAGGGCATTTTCGTGCCAAATCGATGTGTTGTAGCCCACGGTTTTGGAAGTGGACTCGAGTTTCAGTCGTGCTGTGGGTCAAAACTCGATCGGTGCATGCCATGGAGGTTGGCGATCGTCCAAATATGGTTTATTTAATTTTCTGTGGCTATTTAGGTGGAGAAATTGGCAAAACGGCGAGAACGGGGCATTTTTTGGCTAATATGATGTGCTATAGCCCCCAGTTTTGGGGCTGGGCTCAGGGTCCGGGCATGTTGTGGGCCAAAAATCAACCGGGGCGTGTCAGGGAAGATGGGGATCATAGCAGTGTGGTTCGTTTAAATTTTTATGGCCATTTGGGTATACAAACAGGCAAAATAGCGAGAACGGGGCATTTTTAGGCCAAATCGATGTCCTATTGGCCACGGTATCAGGAGTGCGCCTGGGGTCCGGGAGTGCGGTGGCCGAAAATTGACTCGATCATGCAAAGGCAGTTGGGGATCATCTCAGTGTGGTCCGTTTAATTTTTCATGGCCATTTAGGTGGACAAACGAGCAAAACGGCGCGAACGATGCATTTTTCAGGCAAAATTAGTGTGCTATAACCCCCGATTTTAGGGGTGGGCCCGATGTTTAGGCATTCTGTGGGCTAAAAATTGACCGAGGCATGCCATAGATGTTGGGGATCATCTCAGTGTGGTTTGTTTCATTTTTTCTGGCTATTCGGGTGGACAAATGGGCGAAACAACAAGAACGGGGCATTTTTGGGCCAAATTGGTGTGCTATAGCCCATGGTTTCGAGGTTGGGCCCAGGCTCCAGGCGTTTTGAGGGTCGAAAATTGACCGAGGCAAGCCAGGGATGTTTGGGATCGTCCTAGTATGGTCCTTTTAAATTTTTGAGGCCATTTGGTTGGCCAAACAGGCAAAGTGTAGCGAACATGGCATATTTGGGCCAAATTAGTGTATTATTATAGCCCACAATTTCAGGTTGGGCCCGGGGTTCCGGCATACTGTGAGTCAAAAATTAACCGGAGCATACCAGGTAGGTTGGGGATAGTCCCAATGTAGTCCGTTTAATTTTTCGTAGCCATTTGGTTGGACAAACGAGCGAAACGGTTTGAACGGGGCATTTTTAGGTCAAAAAGGTGTGCTATAGTCCACGATTATTGAGGTGTTCCAGGGGACCGAACATGCTGTGGGCCAAAAATTAATTGGGGCATGCCAGGGAGGTTGAGGATCTTACCAGTGTGCTCCGTTTAATTTTTTGTGGCCATTTGGGTGGACAAACTAGCGAAACCGTTCAAACGGTTTTGGGCAAAATCGGTGTGCTATAGCCCATAATTTTGGGGGTGGGCTCGTGGTTCATGTGATTTGTAGGCTAAAAATTGATCGAGGCATGCCAAGGAGGTTTGGGATCATCCTAGTGTGGTCCGTTTAATTTTTTGTGGCCATTTGAATGGAGAAACGGGCGAAACGGTGTGAACCCGCAAAATTGATGTGTTATAGCCCACGATTTTAGGGTGGGCCTAGTGTCCAGGAGTGCTGTAGGCTGAAAATAAATCGGGGCATGCAAAGGAGGTTAGAGATCGTCCCAGTAAAGTTATGGCTATTTCGATGGACAAATGGACGAAATGGCGTGGATGGGGTTGGGCCCGGGGTCCGGGCGTGTTGTGATTCGAAAATCAATCAGGGCATGCCAGGGAGGTTGGGGATCATCCCAGTGTGGTCCATTTAATTTTTGTGGCCATTTGGGTAGACAAACGAGCGAAACGTCACAAATGGGGCATTTTTTTTAGCTAAATCAGTGTGCTATAGCCCATGATTTCAGAGGTGGGCCCAAGGTTCGATCATGTTGTGGGCCAAAAATTGATCGGGGCATGCCAGGGAGGTTGGCGATTATTCTAGTGTGGTTTGTTTATTTTCCATGGCAATTTGGGTGGACAAATAGCCCATAGTTTCCAGGGTAGGCCCAGGGTTCGGGTGTTCTGTTGTCTGAAAATTGATCGAGGCATGCTAGGTAGGTTGGAAATCATCCCAGTGTGGTCTGTTTAATTTTTCATGGCCATTTGGGTGGACACACGAGCGAAACGATGCGAATGGGGCATTTTTGAGCCAAATTAGTGTGCTATAGCCCACGATTTTGGTGGTGGGCCAAGGGTTCGGATATGATGTGGGCCCAAAATTGATCGGGCCATGTTAGGGAGGTTGGAGATCATCTCAGTGTGGTTTGTTTAATTTTTTTGTGGCTATTTGGGTGGACAAACGGGTGAAACAGCGAGAATGGGGCATTTTCGGGCCAAATCGATCTACTATAGCCCACAGTTTCTAGGTTGGGCCCGGGGTCCGGGCGTGTTGCGGGCTAAAAATCAATTGAGGCACGCTCGGGAGGTTGGGTATCATCCCAGCGTGGTCCGTTTTATTTTTTGTGGCCATTTGAAAGCACAAACGAGCGAAATGGTGCAAATGGGGCATCTTAGTGTGCTCTAGCCCACAGTTTTAGAGGTGGGCTCAAGGTTCGATCATGCTATGGGCCAAAAATCGATTGAGGCATGCCAGGGTGGTTTACGATCATCCCATTTTGGTTTGTTTAATTTTTCATGGCCATTTGGGTTGAGAAATGAGTGAAACGACGAGAACGGGGTGTTTTTTGCTAAATCAGTGTGCTATAGCACACGGTTTCGGGGCTGGGCCCAAGATCCAGATGTGCTGTGGGCCAAAAATTGATAGGGGTGGGCCAGGGATGTTGGGGATCATCCCAGTGTCATCCGTTTAAATTTTTGTGGCCATTTGGGTAGACAAACGGGCAAAACGGCGAGAAGGGGGAATTTTTTGGGCCAAATCGGTGTGTTATAGCCTATGGTTTTGGGGGTGGGCCCAAGATCCGGGTGAGCTGTAGGCAAAAAATCGACCAGGGCATGCCACGGAGGTTGGGGATCATCCTAGTGTGGTCTGTTTAATTTCGTGGCCATTTGGGCGAAACGGCACGAACGGGGCATTTTCGAGCAAAATTGATACAAGAATAATCACGGACTTGAACTTCTGAGAGTGCGCATCGAATCTGAGACTTGAAGTGTGCAGGTGAAGTGCAAAGGAACACCATATCACACACCAAGAACCGGCCATACACTATACTCCATAGACACCTTTTGTCTTCCCTTTATTAAAGGTTTTTGGGACATTTCACTTAAGTTTGTAATAAGTCTATAAATAGACTAGTTTTAGGTCTTTAGTTCTTTAGTTGTTTATTGATATTGAAAGTTGTAACACTTGAACCAAACTCTCTCTAGTGTGAGGAGTGTACCACCTTAGTTTAGGTCTTGGAATAACCACCAAATCAGAAATGAGGGTGATGCTAGGGTGGAATCGCTAGTATTTCCATACATCATTAGAAAACTTTGTGCTTGAGTGGTTCATGCCCTCTTGCGTCAATGTAAAAGTGTTGGTGTTGCCTATTACAAGTATTAAGGGTCTTAGTGTATGACATACACTTAGGTTCTTAGTTCTTGTGAGAGTTGATGTCTCACTTCCTATCCTTACACTTTTCGCAATCGTGTTTGTGTTCTTGCTCAAGCAAAGCCGTGTATTGTTGTTATCTTGTTTTTGTTGTCTTATCATATCGTGTTCATATTATTGTTGGCTATTTTTGGTGTAAAATACACCTTGTATCATCTCGTTCTTGTGGTATTATTGTTGGCCGAAACTTGTTCCCCTTTTGATCCTCCATTTTTCTTGTGTTTTGTGCCTTGTTTCCATGTTGTGGGTTGATTCCGTTAGAAAAAATTGGTAAGCTATAACCCTCGGTTTTGGGGGTAGGCCTGGGGTTTGGGAATACTGTAGTCCAAAAATTGACCGGGGTATGCCAGGGACGTTGGGTATCGTCCCAGTGTGGTCTATTAAATTTTTTGTGGCTATTTGGGTGGACAAACGGGCGAAACAACGCGAACGAAGCATTTTCAAGCCAAATCGGTGTTCTATAACCCACAGTTTTTTGGTGTGGGCACGGGGGTCCAGGCGTCCTATGGGCTAAAAATTGACGGGGGCATGCCATTGAGGTTGGGGATCATCCCAGTATCATTTGTTTAATTTTTTGTGGACATTTGAGTGGACAAAGAGGCGAAACGGCAAGAACGGGGTATTTTTGGGATAAATCGATGTGCTATAGCCCACGATTAGGGGGTAGGACCTAGGTTCGAGGGTGCTGTGGGCCAAAAATCGAGGCATGCCAGGGAGGTTGGGGTTCATCCCAGTGTGGTTCATTTAATTTTTCGTGGCCATTTGGGTGGACAAACGGGAGAAATAGCATGAACAGGGTATTTTCTGGCCAAATCGGTGTGTTTAGCCCACGGTTTTGGGGGTGGGCCTGAGGTTCGAGCATGCTGTGGTCCAGAAATTGATCGGGGCATGCCAGGGAGGTTGGGAATTATCCCAGTATGGTCCGTTTAATTCTTCGTGGGCATTTGGGTGGAGAAATGAGCCAAACAACGCTAATAAGGCATTTTCAGGCCAAATCGGTGTGCTATATCCCATAGTTTTGGAGGTGGGCCTCGGGTCCGACCGTGCTGTGGGTCGAAAATTGACCAGGGAATGCCAGGGAGGATAGGGATCATCCCAGTATGGTCGTTTTAGTTTTTTATAGCCATTTTGGTGGACAAACAGGTGAAACAGGGCGAATGGGGTCGGTATGCTATAGCCCATGGTTTCATGGGTGGGCTCGGGGTCCAGGCGTGCTGTGCGCTACAAATTGATCGGGGCGTGTAAAGGTGGTTGGGGATTATGCCAATGTGGTTCGTTTAATTTTTCATGGCCATTTGGGTGGGAAAAGGGGCAAAACGGCGTGAACGAGGCATTTTCAGGTCAAATCAGTATGTTATAGACCAGGGTTTTGTGGGTGGGCTCGAGGTCTGACTGTGCTGTGGGCTAAAAATCAACCGGGCGAGCCAGGGAGGTTGGGAATCATCCCAATGTAGTCTGTTTAATTTGTCGTGGCCATTTGGTTGAACAAATGAGCGAAACGATGCAAACAGGGCATTTTTGGGCCAAATTAGTATGCTATAGCCCATGGTTTTAGGGGTGGGCCCAAGTTCCTAGCCTGCTATGGCCTGAAAATCGATCGAGGCATGCCAGGGAGGTTAGGGATCATCCCAGTGTGGTCCATTTAATTTTTTGTGGCCATTTGGGTGGAGAAACGGGCAAAACAACACGAACGGGGCATTTTCCGGCCAAATTAGAGTGCTATACCCCACAATTTTAGAGTGGACCCATGGTCCAGGCGTGTTGTGGGCTGAAAATTGACCGGATCATGCCAAAGAGGTTAGGGATCATCCCAGTGTGGTCCGTTTAATTTTTTGTTGCCATTTGGGTGGACAAACGAGAAATAGGATGCAAACGGGGCATTTTTGGGACAAAATGGTATGCTATAGCCCATGGTTTTGGAGGTGGGCCTAAGGTTTGATCTTTCTTTGGGCCAAAAATTGATCGAGGCATTCCAGGGAGGTTGACAATTATCACAGTATGGTCTGTTTAAGTTTTCGTGGTTATATGGGTGGACAAACAAGAGAAACGGTGAGAACGGGGCATTTTTAGGTCAAATCGGTATGCTATAGCCCACGATTTTGGGGGTGGGCCTAGGGTCCAGGTGTGCTGTGGGCCAAAAATTAATCGGGGTGTGCTAGGGAGGTTGGAGATCGTTCTTGTATGGTCTGTTTAGTTTTTCATGGGTAGGCTCTGGGTTCAGGCATGCTGTAGGCGAAAAATCTATCGGGGAATGCCAGGGAGGTTGGAGATCATCCAAGAATGGTCTGTTTAATTTCTTGTGGCATTTTGGGTGGACAAATGGGCATAACGGCGAGAACAGAGGATTTTTGGGCTAAATCGGTGTGCTATGGCCTATAGTTTCAGGGTTGGGCCAGGGGTCCGAGTGTGCTGTGGGCGTAAAATCTACCGGGGCATGGCCGGGAGGTTGGTGATCGTCCCAGTGTGGTCCGTTTAATTTTTCATGGCCATTTGGGTTAAAAAACGAGCGAAATAATGCAAATGGGGCATTTTTGGACTAAATCGGTGTGCTATAGCCCATAATTTTAGAGGTGGGCTGTGGTCCGATCATGTTGTAGGCTGAAAATCGACTGAGATGTTCCAGGGATATTGGTGATTGTCTAAATGTGGTTCGATTAAGTTTTTGTGGCTATTTGAGTAGAGAAATTGGCAAAACAGTGAGAACGGGGCATTTTTTGGCTAAATCTATGTTCTATAGCCTACGGTTTTAGGGCTGGGCTCGGTGTACGGGTATGTTATGGGCCAAAAATCAACCGGGGCATGCCAGGGAGGTTGGGGATCATCCCAGCATAGTCTGTTTAAATTTTTGTGGCCATTTGGGTTGTCAAACGGGCGAAATGGCAAAAACGGAGCATTTTAGGGCCAAATCAGTGTGCTATAGCCCACGGTTTCGGGGGTGGGCCTGGGGCTCGGACTTGCTATGTGCGAAAAATCAATCGGGGTGTGCAAGAGAGGTTTGGGATCATCCAAGTGTGGTCCGTTTAATTTTTTATGGCCATTTGGGTGGCCAAACGGGGAAAACGTCACGAATGGGGCATTTTCAAGCCAAATAGGTGTGCTATAATATCCTATGATTTTGGGGATGGGCCCGGGGTCCAAGTATGCGATGAGTCAAAAGTCGACTGGGGCGTGGTAGGTAGGTTGGAGATAATCCCAGTGTGGTTCATTTATTTTTCGTGGCCATTTGGGTAGATAAACAGGTGAAACGGCACGAACAATGCATTTTTGGGATAAATCGGTGTGCTATAGCTCACAGTTTTGGGGGTGGACCTGAGGTTTGGGTAATCTGTGTGCCGAATATCAACCAAGGTATGCCAGGAAGGTTAGGTATTATCCCAGTATGGTTTGTTAAATTTTTTGTGGCCATTTGGGTGGAAAAACGGGCGAAACGGCGAGAACGAGGCATTTTCAAGCCAAATTGATGTGCTATAGCCCACGGTGTTGGGGTTGGGCTAGGGCTTCGGGCATGCTGTGGGCCAATAATCGACCGAGGTGAGACACGGATGTTTAGGATCATCCTAGTGTGGTCCTTTTAATTTTTCGTGGCTATTTGGGTGGACAAACGGGCGAACCGGCGCAAATGAGGCATTTTTTAGCAGAATCGATGTGCTATTGCCCACGGTTTTGGGTTTGCGCCTGGGGTCCGAGCATGTTGTAGGCAAAAAATTGATCGGGGTATGCTCGGGAGGTCGGGGATCATCCCAGTGTGGTCCGTTTAACTTTTTGTTGCCATTTGGGTGGACAAATAGGCGAAACGGTGCAAATGAGGCATTTGTCCCAGTGTGGTCCGTTTAAGTTTTCGTGTCCAATTGGGTGGACAAACAGGTGAAACGGTAAGAACGGGGCATTTTAGGTCAAACTATTATGCTATAGCCCATGATTTTGAAGGTGGGCTCGGGTCCAGTGTACAGTGGGCTAAAATTGATCGGAGCATGCCAAGGAGGTTGGAGATCATCGTAGTGTGGTCCGTTTAATTTTTCGTGGCCATTTGGGTTGAAAAACATGCGAAACGACGCAAATAGGGTATTTTAGGGCTAAATCGGTGTGCTATAGCCCACGATTTTGAGGGTGGGCCCAGGGTTTGGGTATGCTGTGGGTCAAAAATCAATCGAGGCATGCAAGGGGGGTTGGAGATCTTCCCAGGGTGGTCTGTTTAATTTTTTGTGGCCATTTGGGTGGACAAACGGGCAAAACAACGAGAACGAGGCATTTTTTTGGCCAAATTGATGTGTTATAGCCCACAGTTTTAGGATTGGGCCTGGAGTACGGGCATGTTGTGGGTCAAAAATCGACCAGGGCATGCCAGAGAGGTTGAGGATCATTCCAGTGTGGTCCGTTTAATTTTGTGGTCATTTGGGTTGACAAATGGGCGAAACGGCAAGAATAGAGAATTTTCCAGCCAAATCGGTGTGCTATAGCCCACAGTTTATGGGTGTGGACAAGGGGATTCAGGCGTGCTGTGGGCCAAAAATTGGCCGAGGCATGCCAGGAAGGTTGGGGATCATCCCAGTATCATTTGTTTAATTTTTTGTGGCCATTTGAGTGGACAAATGAGCAAAGCAGCAAGAACGAAGTATTTTTGGGATAAATCGATGTGTTATAGCCCATGGTTTCGGGGGTAGGCCCAGGTTCTAGGTGTTCTATTGGATGAAAATTAATCAGGGCGTGCCATGAAGGTTGGGGACATCCTAGTGTGGTCCGTTTAATTCTTCGTGCCCATTTGGGTGGACAAACGGGCGAAACGGCGTAAACGGGGTATTTTTTGGCCAAATCGGTGCGCTATAGCCCACGGTTATAGGGTGTGAGCACACAGTCTGGGCATGCTGTGGGCTAAAAATTGATCGGGGCATGCCAAGGTGGTGGGGGATTATCCCAGCATGATCCGTTTAATTCTTCGTGGGCATTTGGGTGGACAAACGAGAGAAACGGTGTTAATGGGGCATTTTTGGGCCAAAGCGGTGTGCTATAGCCCATAGTTTTGGTGGTGGGCCTGGGTTTCGAGTGTGCTGTGGGCCAAAAATCGACCATGGTGTGCCAGGGAGGTTGGGGATCCTTTCAATGTGGTTCTTTTAGTTTTTTCTTGGCCATTTGGGTGGACAAACAGGCGAAATGGCGTGAATGGGGTATTTTCGGGCCAAATCAGTGGGCTATGGCCCACAGTTTTTTGGTGTAGGAACGGGGATTCGAGCGTGCTGTGGCCCTAAAATCGACCAAGGTGTGCCAGGGAGATTGGGGATCATCCCAATATCGTCTGTTTAATTTTTTTGTGGCCATTTTAGAGGTCAAACGGGAGAAACGACGAGAATGGGGCATTTTCGGGATAAATCGGTGTGCTATAGCCCATGGTTTTAGGGGTGAGCCCGGGATCCAGGCGTGCAGTAGGCTGAAAATTGATTGGGGCATGCTTGGAAGGTTGGGGATCATCCCAGTGTGGTCCGTTTAATTTTTCGTGCCCATTTGGGTGGATAAACGGGCAAAACGGCGCAAATAGGGTATTTTCAGGCTAAATCGATGTGTTATGGCCCACTGTTTTGTAGGTGGGCCCATGGTTCGAGCACGTTGTGGGCTAAAAATTAATCGAGGCATGATAGGGAGGTTAGAGATTGTTCCATTATGGTCCGTTTAATTCTTCGTGAGAATTTGGCTGGACAAACGAGCGTAACGGTGCTAATAGGACATTTTCGGGCCAAATCGGTGTGCTATAGCCCATAGTTTTGGGGGTGGGCCTGGGTTCCAGGCGTGCTGTGGGCCAAAAATTGACCGGGGCGTGCCAGAGATGTTGGGGATCCTTTCAGTGTGGTCATTTTAGTTTTTCGTAGCCATTTTGATGGACAAACGGGCGAAACGGTGCGAATAGAGCATTTTCGAGCTAAATCAGTATTCTATAGCCCATGGTTTCATGGGTGGGCTTGGGGGTCCGGACGTACTGTACGCTAAAAATTGACCGGGGTGTGCCAAGGCCATTTGGGTGGACAAACGGGTAAAACAACGTGAATGGGGCATTTTTGGACTAAATCGATATGTTATAAACCAGGGTTTCGGGGGTGGGCTCGAGGTCCGGGCGTTCTACGGGCCAAAAATTGATCGGGATGTGTCAGGGAGGTTAAAGATCGTTCCAATATGGTCCATTTAATTATTCGTGGCCATTTGGGTGGACAAAAGGGCAAAACAGTGCAAACAGTGCATTTTTTGGCCAAATCAATGTGCTATAACCCATGATTTTAGAGTGGGCCCAGGTCCAGGTATGCTGTGGGCATAAAATTGACCGGGGCATCCCAAGGAAGTTGGGGATCATCCCAGTGTGGTCCGTTTAATTTTTTGTTTCCATTTGGGTGGACAAACGGGCGAAACAGTGCAAATGCGGAATTTTTTGCACAAAACGGTGTGCTATAGGCCACGATTTTGGAGGTGGTCCCGAGGTTTGATCTTGCTGTCGGCTGAAAATTGACTGAGGCATTTCAGGAGGTTGGCGATCATCCCAGTGTGATTTGTTTAAGTTTTCGTGGCCATTTGGGTGGACAAATAAGTGAAACGGTGAGAACGGGGCATTTTCAGGTCAAATCGGTGTGCTATAGCCCACGATTTTAGGGGTACGCTCGGGGTCCGATGTGATGGGGGCCAAAAATTGATTGGGGCATGACAAGGAGGTTGGGGATCATCCCAGTACGGTCTGTTTAATTTTTCATGGCTATTTGGGTTGACAAATGGCCGAAATGGCACGAACAGGGTATTTTCAGGCAAAATCGGTGTGCTAGCCCACAGTTTCATGGGTGGGCTCGGGGTTCAGGCATGCTGTGGGACAAAAATAGATCGAGACGTGCCAGGACGGTTAAGGATCTTTCCAGTGTGGTCTGTTTAATTTTTATGGCCATTTGGGTGGACAAACAGGCAAAATGCCGAGAACGGGGAATTTTTGGGCCAAATGGGTGTTCTATAGCCCACAGTTTTAGGGTTTGGCCTGGGTTCCGGGCGTGCTATGTGCCAAAAATTGATCGGGGCATGCCCGGGAGTTTGGGGATCATCCCAGTGTGTCCGTTTAATTTTTTGGAGCTATTTGGGTGGACAAAAGGACAAAACAGTGCAAATGGGCCATTTTTGGGCTAAATCGGTGTGCTATAGCCCACGATTTTAGAGGAGGGCCCATGATCCAATCGTGCTATAGGAAAAAAATCGAACAGAGAATGCCAGAGACGTTGGTGATCATCCCAGTATGGTTCGTTTAATTTTTTGTGGTTATTTGGGTGGAGAAACTGGCGAAATGACGAGAATAAGGCATTTTTTTGGCTAAATCAGTATGATATAGCCCACGGTTTCAAGGCTAGGTCCGGGCGTGCTGTAGGCCAAAAATTGATCGAGGCATGCCAGAGAGGTTGGGGATCATCCCAGTGTGGAACATTTAAATTTTAGTGGCCATTTGGGTGGACAAACGAGCGAAACGATGAGAACATGGCATTTTTGGACCAAATCGATGTGCTCTAGCCCACGGATTTAGGAGTGAGCCCGGGGTCTGGCCTTGCTGTGTTCTGAAAAATAATCGGGGGGTTCAAGGGAGGTTGAGAATTATTCCAGTATGGTCAGTTTAATTTTTCGTGGCCATTTGGGTGGACAAACGGGCAAAATGGTATGAACGGGGTATTTTTGAGCTAAATTAGTGTGCTATAACCCCCGGTTTTGGGGGTGGGCTAGGTGTTTGGGCATTTTGTGTGCCAAAAATTGATCGGGGTGTGCCAGGGAGGTTGGGGATCATCCCAATGTGGTCAGTTTAATTTTTCTTGTCAATTTGGGTGGACAAACGGGCGAAACGGCAAGAACGGGGCATTTTAAGGCCTAATTGGTGTCTATAACCCACGATTTCAGGTTTTGGGCAGGGCTTCGAGCGTGATTTGGGTTGAAAATCGACCGCGGTGAACGAAGGATGTTTGGGATCATCCTAGTGTGGTCTTCTTAATTTTTTTATGGCCATTTAGGTGGCCAAACGGGCAAAATGGCACGGACGAGGCATTTTTGAGCTAAATCGGTGTGCTATTATAGCCTACAGTTTTGGGAGTAGGCCCGGGATCCAGGCATCCTATCAGTTGAAAATTGACCGAGGCATGCCAGGTTTGTTGGGGATAGTCCTAGTATGGTCCATTTATTTTTTCGTGGCTATTAGGGTGGATAAATGGGCAAAAAGCACGAACGGGGCATTTTCAGGCCAAATCGGTATGCTATAGCCCACGATTATGGGGGCTGGCCTGGGGATCGGGGTATTCCAGGGAGGTTAAAGATATTTCCAGTGTGGTCCATTTAGTATTTAAGGCCATTTGGGTGGACAAACGGGTGAAACCATGCGAACGATGCATTTTTGGACCAAATCAGTGTGCTAGATCTCATAGTTTTGGGGGTGTGCCCGGGGTTCGGGCGATCTGTTGGCCAAAAATCAACCGAGGCATGCCAGGGAGGTTGGGAATCATCCCAGTGTGGTCTGTTTCACTTTTCGTTGTTATATGGATGGACGAACAGGAAAAATGGTGCGAATAAGGCATTTTAAGGCAAAATCGGTGTACTATAGCCCGCGGTTTTGGGGTGTGCCCAGTTTCCAGGAGTGTTGTGGGCCAAAAATCAACCAGGGCATGGCTAGGAGGTTAGGGATCGCCCGAGTATGGTCCGTTAAATTTTTTATCGCCATTTGGTAGGACAAACGTGCGAAACGGCATGAATGTGGCATTTTCGAGCAAAATCGATGTGCTATTGCCCACAATTTTAGGGTTGGGCCCCGGGTCCCAGTATGCTATGAGCCAAAAATTGACCGAGGTATTCTCGGGAGGTCGGGGATCATCCCAATGTTATATGTTTAATTTTTTATGGTCATTTGGGTGGACAAACGGGCAAAACGAATTAAATGGGGCATTTTCAGGTCAAATCGGTGTGTTATAGCCCACGATTTTGGTGGTGGGACCGATGTTTGATCATGCTGTGGACAGAAAATTGATCGAGGCATGCCAAGGAGGTTGGCGATCATCTCAGTGTGGTTTGTTTAATTTTTCATGGTCATTTGGGTGGACAAACGGGTGAAATGACAAGAACAGGGCATTTTAGTCCAAATCGGTGTGCTATAGCTCACAATTTATGGGATGGGCCCAGGGTCTGCACGTGCTGTGGGCCAAAAATCGACTGAGGCATGCCAGGGAGGTTGGGGATAGTCCCAGTATGGTCTGTTTAATTTTTTGTGGCCATTTGGGTGGACAAACAGGCAAAACGGTGGAAATGGGGCATTTTTGGGCCAAATTAGTGTGCTGTAGCCCATGCTTTTGGGGGT